>NC_048441.1:17289593-17423227 GCF_004353265.1 Vitis riparia | reverse complement strand
TGGGAAAACATGGCGTTTAATATGGGGAATGGTTCCAAAATCAGCTTTTGGAATGACTCTTGGTGCGGTTGTACAGTGCTGTCCCAAAGGTTTCCTCACCTTTATGAGATGGCTGCTAATAGGAATGGCACAGTAGCAGATTTGTGGGACCAGAATGTGGGCCATGGTGATTGGGATTTAAGATTTGTGAGGGGTTTCAATGATTGGGAGCTGGAAATGGTAGGTAATATGCTCCATTTTTTGAGGGGGTTCAAGCCTACTTTAGAAGAGGATGCTGTTTTTTGGAAAGGGGGGAGAAACGGACAGTTTAAAGTAAAAGAAGCATACAACTTGGTGGTAAATACCGTGGCTAATAATTTCCCGAAGAACAACATTTGGGTGGATAAAGTCCCAACAAAAATTCTGTTTTTTGCTTGGGAAGCTACTTGGGGTAAGGTGCTTACGCTTGATAGGCTTCAGAAAAGAGGTGGCACCTCCCTAATCGGTGCTTCTTGTGTGGTTGCGAAGAGGAGACTGTAAATCACATCCTCATACATTGTATAGTGGCAAAAGTCCTATGGGATATGATATGTGCTTTGGTTGGTGTTCAGTGGGTCTTTCCAGAAACTGTAAAGGAGGTCTTGTTAAGCTGGAGGGGCCCTTTTGTAGGGAAAAAAAGGAAAAAGATATGGAAGTCTATACCGTTGTACATTTTTGGACCCTTTGGAAGGAAAGAAATAGGCTTGCTTTTAGGGGAGGGATGATAGATATTCAGAAACTTAAAATTCTTTTGTCTGTAATTTATGGTGTTGGGCGAGAATGTATAGTGGAGAGAGGTCGATGTCTCTTATAGGCTCGTTGGAGTGGATAGCCTCCAATTAAGGGATGGTGGGTTTTCTGTTGTTTTTTGGTGGAGAGGCTTAGCTAATTTGTATACCCCCTGTATACGTGTGGCTTTTTGGTCTCTTATCAATATATTCTGTGCTTACTTATCACAAAATTTGATATACAAAAATTAAGTGACAAACTGCTAATACACTTTTGGGCCATGCATGGATAATTCATTAGTGATTGTTCTATTTTATTTTGATTGGAGCAAGTTTATTCAATTGGAAACAGGACCATACTCTTTATGGGTGAGAATAATGTTGATCTCTCCCTCTCTCCTTATCTCTCTCTCTTTTGGATAGAGACAGTAGTGACATATTAAAAGACTCTTTACAAAAAGGGGGACACTATCCTACTACAAGGAAGTATCAAGGATGCAAATGAGTGCCAAAAGGCTAATGCATTAGGAAAAGAAAAAGTAATCTGGATAAAGATTTAGAACCACCAAATCCTCCCTAAAAATCCAAGACAGAAAGCTTAGCATTTTTTTTGATAGATAAGTAAAAAATGTATTAAAGAGAAATGAAAGTATACACGATATATACAAAGTAACCAAAAGACCAAAAATTGAGGTGCGAAGACACAAAAAACCAGTAACTGTGCCCTACAAACAGCCTAACCAGTCCACAAATTCTAACAATGACAAAAAAACTGTCCCAAGTATACAATCTAATCCAATTCCAAAAAAGTTTCAAGAAAGAATTTTAATTGTTTTGCCCAAGTTTTCACAATTATCAAAGGCTCTCCTATTTCTCTTTCAAGCCTTTTTTCTTGTTTTTCCAACAAAAGAACCACACCACCTAAAGAGAAACCCCATAGCTGAAGAGTGCATCAACCATTGTATATTGAGCAAAACAAAAAATCAACTGCCATAAATTGCGTACTTTCATGCAATGAAGGAGAATATAATCACCCATTTTTTCTTCTTTTTTCCACATGTAGCAGCTATTAGGAATCCTCCAAACCCTCCTATTGAGTTGATTCAGAGTCAAAATCCTAGCTTAGGTTGCTTCCCAAGCAAAGAAGCCAACTCTCACTGGGACCTAGGAGTTCCATACTATGTCGTAAGGGAATGGTTCTACTCTCCTACTTCTTAAAGAGAAGTAGAAAGACTTAACCTAGAGCTTAAACTAATGGAGTGATCATACAATCTCCAAAAAATACATCTACCTATGTTAATACGGAGCGATGGAAGAGAGAGAGCGAGAGAGAGAGAGAGAGAGAGAGAAAGAGAGCGAGACAGCCAGATCGAGGGAGTCTGAGTGCGATGGAGGCGAGCGAGGGTGTCTGCGACCAAAAGAAGGCGAAGGAGAAGAGCGAGGGTCCTCTCGTCCGAAGGAAACTGACGGAGGAGAGGGAGGGCTTCTGCGACTGAAGGGGAACGAGACCACTAGAGAGAGGGAGTCTGAGTGCGATGGAGGCGAGCGAGGGGGTCTGCGATTTCAGGAAAGCGAAGGAAAAGAGCGAGGGTCTTCGCGTCTGAAGGAAGCCGACGGAGGAGAAAGAGGGGTTCGACGACTGAACGGGAGCGGGGGAGAAGATCGAGGGCGCTCGAGTCGAAATGAAAGCCCAGAGGGAGCGTCCTGCTCGGGGCACCGGGATAACTCTAGGAAGAGCATCTTCAGTGTGGAATCGAAATCTTTTGAGGTCGAGGTAGAAGAAAAGAAGGGCAAAACTCAAGTTGTGGTGGTGGAGAGAAAAAAAGGGATCTCGTCGTGGGTACGGATGGGAATAGAGAGTCTAGGGTTTTTTCTTGAAGGGCTGGTCCAGTGCTGTAAGGACACGAGTGTGGGGAAATGGCGTAGAAGCTGGAAGGAAAATGGAAGGGCGTACTCCATGACGCGTGACGAAAACAGAGGCGGATGCTTCATAAGGTTAGGAGTGGTGGATCTGGAGGGCAAAAATGCCAGTATTTTCATCCCCAAAGGGAGAGGAGCAGTGGGGGGATGGACTTCAATGGTAGAGTCGCTAAGGAGTCTGGGCTTTGAGAGGAAAGGGGATGAGAGTCAGATAAAGGAGGCGCTGCTGCTGAAGCCTATCACGACGAAAACCTTTGCGGAGGTAATCAAACAGCCGATGAGGAAAGACCGAGCAGTGATCAAGGTGGCGGTTAGAGAGAAGGAGATTAACAGAAATTTGGACAAACTGAGGCAATGTTTGGTTGGGTCCTGGAACCCTAAATCAGGGAGAGGGGAAGACATGAAGACCTGGGGGACTCTCTTGGCGAGAGCTTGGGAGTTGAAGGGTAATTTGGGTATTGCAAAACTGGAGAGGGGAAAGATTCTGCTAGAATTTGAAAGAGTGGAAGAATTGAAGAGGGTCCTAAGTCTCAGAAGCATTATGGTAAGGGGGTTTCTATCAGTCTGGAAGAATGGAGGCCCGAGACGGGATGCATGCCGGAAAAGGAAAAAAGGCGTGAGGCTTGGGTAAGAATCGTGGGCCTCCCGGTCTCCCTTTGGGACCAGACCATCCTGAGAAGGATAGGGGAGGAGTGTGGGGGTTCCTTGCAGTTGATTCTCAAACAGAGAAGCTAGAAGAGCTACAGTGGGCGCGGATCTTGGTTAAGATGAATGGGGAAGAATTACCCAATGCGGTGGAAGTATGGATTGAAGAGTTGTGCTATGTGCTAACTCTCTGGTGGGAGGTCAGGCCGGTGTTGAAGGTAGGATCGGCGGGGTTGAGAGGAGTGAAGATTGCAGCAGCAGTTGAGGTTGGGGCGAGGCTAGTGCACGCGCGAATAAGCGCGTGATGGAGAAGGGGGGTGGCACTAGGATCGAGGCACTGCAGAAGCTGGTAGATGGGACGTTGGGGCAGTCTGGCGGGTCGGGGCAACCTGTGGATCCTCGCCTGGGTGGGCCGAACCAGAGGGGCCCCGCCAAATCCCCTGGGCGCCATGACTGGGAATCTCCTGGGCCTGATCCACCGGATCT
The DNA here is from genome assembly GCF_004353265.1 of Vitis riparia. NCBI lineage: Eukaryota > Viridiplantae > Streptophyta > Magnoliopsida > Vitales > Vitaceae > Vitis > Vitis riparia. The sequence continues at coordinate 17,419,430 of NC_048441.1, read as the reverse complement.
GGAGGCTGGGCCGTCACGGGCTGGGTCGGCTAGGCTGTCTCATTCTGGGTCACCTTCTTCTGGGCCGTTAAATAGCAAGGATCTGGAGCGGGCCAAGCCATCATTTGTGCCTGGGCTGGATTTAGGCCCGGCTAGTGAGGCCCGCACTGGGGTTTGGACCGGTCCAAGTCTGCTGAAAGGGCCAGATGCAGGAATTTCTTCTTTTTGGTTGAAGAGCAAGGAGGATATGGAGGAACCATGTCCTGTGGAAAGTCCAAAGACTGACGGAGCCTTATTGGAAGAAGCTCAGAGGTATGGAAACTCATCTAACCTTGGTGAATTATTGGTTCCGGCTGCCTTGTCTTCTTCCCCTCTTTTTTCTGGTCGGACTCCATTGGGGGAGTATTACGACTTCTCTGGGGCTGGTTGGGAGGTAGCCCAGAGAGACTCTCAGTGCCGCATTGTCAATGGGCTAGGGTCTATGGAGCATGGGGCAGCTCCCAACTGGGAGTTGATGGAGGTCAGCAATGGCAGCAATGGAGAAGGTGGAGGGGAGCTATGTCTGATCCGTTCAATGCCACAGGAAGACAAAGGATGGGAGGAGGTTGATTGGGAAGACAGTGAACTGGCCAGATTCAGTAAATTTCTGGGGTTTTCGACAAAAGGCTTGGAGAAGGAAATATTGGACTTTTTGGTTAAGATCAGAAAAAGGAGGGAAAAAGTCCACAGTAAAATTCTTCTGGACAAATCAAAATTTGAAAGGGAGCTAAAAAGATTAGAATGCTCCATTAACTATGAAAGGGGGAATAAGCTGAAGAGTGATATGCAAGAAAAAGGGGAGCAGATGTTGGAAGTTTAATGAAGTTAAGGCTGCTAATTTGGAATGTGCGGGGAGCTAATGATAGCTCTAAGAGGAAGGTGATTAAGGCAATGATTAGGAGTCAAAGGGTGGACCTGTTTTGTCTTCAAGAGACAAAAATTCAGTCGATGTCTAAGGGAGTGGTTAGGAGTCTTGGCTCTGGGAGGTTCCTGGACTGGGGTGCTTTGGATGCTAATGGCTCTGCGGGTGGTGTGCTGATTTGTTGGGATAAAAGAACCTTGGAAGTGAGTGAGATGGAGGTGGGTCAGTTCTCTATTTCCTGTAGGATTAGGAATGTGGAGGATGGGTTCGTCTGGCTTTTCACAGGTGTTTATGGGCCGTTCTCTAGGGAGGATAGGGAGGCATTTTGGGGAGAGTTAGGGGCAATTAGAGGCATCTGGAGTGACCCGTGGTGTATAGGGGGCGATTTTAATGTCACCCTCTCACAAAGAGATAGGAGCAGTCAGGGAAGGATAAGTGGTGTAATGAGAAGATTCGCCCAGATTGTAGATGATTTAGAGCTTATTGACCTTCCGTTGCAAGGTGGGGTGTTCTCGTGGAGTGGGGGTAGAAATAACCAAGCGTGGGCTAGATTAGATAGATATCTTGTAACCTAGGACTGGCTGGATAAATTTTGTGGGGTTGTTCAATGCAGATTGCCGAGGCCCACATCTGATCACTTTCCTATTATGCTGAAGGGTGGAGGGTTAAGACGAGGTCCATCGCCGTTTAGGTTTGAAAACATGTGGCTGAAAGTAGACGGCTTTAAGGACCTTCTCCGGGAGTGGTGGCAGGGCACTGTGGTGAGGGGGAAGGCCAGTTTTAGATTGGCCTCTAAGCTGAAGGTGATGAAGCAGAAAATCAAAGAGTGGAATAGGGAGGTGTTTGGCAGGCTAGAAGTTAACAAGAATTTGGCTCTCCAGCAGGTTGAATTCTGGGACAGGGTGGAAGGTGAAAGGTGCCTGTCAGTAAGTGAAACGGAATTGAAAAAGGAAGCTAAGGAAACCTTCAAGAAGTGGGTTCTTTTGGAAGAAACCCACTGGAGACAAGCGTCGAGGGAGTTGTGGTTGAAGGAAGGGGACAAAAACACAGGATTCTTCCATCGGATGGCCAATGCCCATCGTAGAAACAATTCCATGGACAGAATCAAAATCAATGGGGTATGGAGGGTTGAGGAGCAGGAGATAAGGGAGGGGATTGTGCAAAATTTTCAGCAACTTCTCACTGAAGTGCCAAGTTGGAAGGCGGATATTGAGGGGCTGCATCTCCCAAGACTAAACCCCTGTGAAGCTGAAGGACTGGAGGTGCCCTTCACTGTGGATGAGATTCACTCTGCCTTGATGGACATGAATGGAGACAAAGCTCCTGGGCCAGACGGGTTTACAGGGGCTTTTTGGCAAACGTGTTGGGAATTTGTGAAGGAGGAGATCTTGGAGCTGTTTATGGAGTTTTTTGTGCAAAAATCTTTTGCAAAGAGTCTCAACACCACCTTCTTGGTCCTCATTCCTAAGAAAGGGGGAGCGGAGGATCTTGGGGATTTTAGGCCAATTAGCTTGCTAGGGGGCTGTACAAACTCATGGCCAAGGTGTTGGCTAACAGATTGAAAAAGGTCTTAGGAAAGGTAGTCTCTTTGGATCAGAACGCGTTTGTGAGGGGGCGGCAGATTTTGGATGCATCTCTTATAGCTAATGAGGTGATCGACTTCTGGTACAAGCGCAAGGAGAAGGGGCTGATCTGCAAATTGGACATTGAAAAGGCCTACGACAACATCAATTGGGATTTCCTTATGAAGGTCTTAAAAAAGATGGGATTTGGGACTCGGTGGATGGAGTGGATGTGGTGGTGCATCTCCACTGCCAAGTTTTCTATCTTGGTTAATGGGGTTCCAGCAGGTTTTTTTTCGAGCTCCAAGGGGCTGCGTCAGGGTGACCCCCTTTCCCCCTATCTCTTTGTCTTGGGTATGGAGGTGTTGAGTGCGCTCTTGAGAAGGGCTGTTGGGGGGGGGTTCGTCTCAGGGTGCAGCCTTAGGGGTAGAGGGAGGCCGGATTTGGAGGTTTCCCATTTACTCTTTGCGGATGATACAATCATATTTTGTGAAGCTAAGAAAGAGTATCTAACCGCTTTAAGCTGGATCTTGGCTTGGTTTGAGGCAGCGTCTGGGCTAAGAATAAACCTAGCTAAAAGCGAGTTAATCCCTATTGGAGAGGTTGAAGAAATTGAGGAGATGGCAGTGGAGCTTGGGTGCAAAGTGGGAGCTCTTCCCTCAGTTTATTTGGGGCTGCCCCTTGGAGCCCATCACAAGGCTATATCAATGTGGGATGGGGTAGAAGAAAGAATGAGGAGAAGATTAGCTCTTTGGAAAAGACAATACATCTCTAAGGGTGGGAGAATCACCCTTATCAAGAGCACCTTGGCAAGCATTCCTATTTATCAATTGTCCCTTTTCCGGATGCCTAAGGTAGTAGTGAAAAGGCTTGAAAAAATGCAAAGAGACTTTCTTTGGGGAGGGGGGCGAATGGAAAGGAAAGTACATCTTATTAATTGGGAGGTGGTGTGTACCCAAAAGGAGAATGGAGGGCTTGGTTTACGGAAGATTGATCTCTTTAATAGAGCCTTGTTGAGTAAATGGATTTGGAGGTTTGCCTTTGATGAGGATATGCTGTGGAAGAAAGTGATTGGGGTGAAATATGGTCAAGAGGGCCTTGGGTGGAGGACAAATGAAGCTCGGGGGGCGTTTGGGGTCGGGGTTTGGAAGGAGATATTGAAGGAGGCAAATTGGTGTTGGGATAACATAAGTTTTAAGGTGGGCAAGGGGACTAAGGTAAAATTTTGGACGGATCTCTGGTGTGGTGAGGAGGTGCTGTCCAGAATTTTCCCCCAATTATTCACTTTGGCGGTGAATAAAAATGCAACAATCAACGAGGTTTGGGACTCTAGCCTTGGTCAAGGGGGCTGGAACATCAGATTTGCTAGGGACGCAAATGATTGGGAGCTGGATTTAATAGGAGCTTTGTTTAACATGTTGAGGGACGTCAAGATCTCCCAAGAAGAGGATTTGGTGGTTTGGAGAGGCGGAGGTAAAGGTATTTTTGGAGTTAGACACGCGTACAAGCTGCTGGCTGCTCCTAATACCCTTGCCTTCCCGGTTAAATGCATTTGGGTGAACATGGTCCCTACTAAAGCTGCCTTTTTTGCTTGGGAAGCTACATGGGGGAAGATCCTTACTTTGGATAGGCTCCAAAGACGAGGGTGGCAGCTTCCTAATTGCTGTTTTTTGTGCGGTTGTGAAGAGGAAAGTGTAAATCACATTCTTTTACATTGTATAGTGGCTAGGGTTCTTTGGGATGTCATTCTTGCCTTATTTGGTGTTCATTGGGTGTTCCCAGAGACGGTCTTACAGTTTTTATTTAGTTGGAGGGGCTCCTTTGTGGGGAAAAAGAGGAAAAAAATCTGGAATTCCATACCGGTGTGTATTTTTTGGACGGTTTGGAAGGAGAGAAATAGGTTAGCCTTTAGGGGGGGCTCGTTAGACATACAGAAACTCAAAAATTATTTTGTTTGTAATTTGTGGAGTTGGGCTAGATTGTACATGGGAGAGGAGTCCTCTTCGCTTTTAACCTTTTTGGAGTGGCTAGCGGCTTGTTAAGGGCCGTTTGGGGCTGCTTGTTTTTGTTGTTTTTTGGGGGTGTGGCTGCGTTTGTATACTCCCTGTATGCTTTATGGCGGTTTGCCCTTTAATACAAATTGTGCTTACTTATCAAAAAAAAAAAAAAATACATCTACCTCCTCTAGCTTCTAATGATGCTACTATCTAACAAGCCTAGGGCCCTAGCTACCGTTGTCCTAGACATCAACCACCCAAGCATCTTTTGAAGAGGCTATAGAATAAAGATCCATAAACGATTCCTTCAAAGGTGTGTCCCTACATCACTTTTCTATCCAAAATTTCACCTTGTGGTCGGAGCCAACCTTGAAGCCTGTTTGATCCTTGAATGCCTCCCATCCACCTTTGATTGCCTTCCATATTCTCACTCTATACCCCTCTCTTGCTTCTTTAGTGCATCGACCCCTTTCTTACTATCTGTACTTTCCTACAATTACTCGTTTCCAAAGAGAGTTCTTTCACACACAAATCTCTAGAACCATTTTCCCAAAATAGCCTTATTAAGGATGGATATATTTTTGATGCCCAATCCCCCTTTTTGTTTTGCCATGCACGTAATAGCTCAATTCACAAAATGTGACTTGTGATCCAAAGCCCTCCTTCCCTAAAGAAAACCCATTTGAATCTTTTCTAATCTCATAGCTACCCTTTTTGGGATGGCAAAAGAGGGACATGAAATAAATGGTAAATCGGACAAAGTGCTTTTTATCTAAGTTTGTTCCTTCTTTTGAAAGATATTGCCTCTTCTACAAAGCAAGCCTTTCTTGAAATCATTCTTCCATCCTTTCCCAAACCCAGTAGGACTTGTAAAGAGCTCATAACGGTAGGCCTAAATAGGTGGTTGGAAGAACACCCACCTTACAACCTAAAATCCTAGTAAGTTCCTCCATATTAGAGACATCCCCAACAAGGATCAACTCACTTTTCTGTAGGTTAATCTTTAGTCTTGATATCACCTCAAACCACAAAGGCCCAACTCAATTGTTATAGATTCACCTTTCTAGCATCACAAAGAATGAGGGTTTCATATGCAAATAACAAATGAGATAACTCCACCCCTTAACCATTTCTACCTCTCACTAAAAAGCTATCAATAAAACCCTCCTCTTTTACCCTGATAAGAATGTGTGAGAGAGTGTTCATTCCTAGAATGAATAGATAAGAGGACAAAGGGTTTCCTTGTCTCAACCCCTTAAAGCTTTTGAAGAAGCTTGAAGGAGATCCATTTACCAAGACAGTGAAGCCGGCTATAGAGATGCACCATTTGATCCCACTAATACGCTTGGATCCAAAACCTATTTTTTCTAGAAGTGTAGGAACAAAACTCCAATCTACATGGTGATAAACCTTTTTAAAGCTTGCAAATGATTGCTCTCAAGTTGACTTTAAGTCTAGAATCAATGGCCTCATTTGCTATCAAAACAACATCGAAAATTCATTTACCTGCCACAAAAGCATGTTAAAAATCCAAGACTAACCACTTTTTAAAATTTGTTTACAAGGTCCTTGGCTAGAAGCTTGTATAAACCCCCTATCTAGCTAATTGGTCTAAAGCCCTTTAGGTCATCTGCCCCCACTTTCTTTGGCACCAAAGCAAAAAATGTGGCATTTAAACTCCTATGAAAAGACCTTAGTTCATGGAATTCCTTAAAGAACCCCATAACCTCTTTTTTCATAAAAACCCAATGAAACTACCAGAATGCCATGGTGAAGCCATCTAGTTGGGGGCTTTATCCCCACTTAAGCTATACAAAGTAGCTAGGACTTTCTCCTTGGAGAAGGGGATCTTCAGAGCTTGTGAATCAACATTAGGTGAGGAGTTAAAGGTCAGCCCACTAATGCTCGACCTCCATCCCCCTAACTCAGCAAGAATCATGCTAAAAGCATTTGCCACACCTTCTATAACGTTTCCCTCCTTAATTAGAAATTCACCATCCACCCTCAACTTGGCTAAAATATTTCTTCTTCTTTGAGCATTGACCATTTGTGAAAAAAAATTATTATTCTTATCCCCCCCTTTTAGACAAAGTTCTTTTGATTATTGTCTCCAAGAGATTTCCTCCATTTCTGCCCACTTTTTGAAATCTTCGACTGCCCCCCTCCTAACCTCAGAAAGCTTAACCTTAAACAATTTGTGGTCAATTCAAACAACATTGAGAGGGAGGACTCTTTTAAAGCCGGAGTTAAGCATTCCTGGTTTTGAAATATCCCTCGGTTGTGCTGCTTTCAAATGCAACACAACAAACACAATTTATTCTCCAAACCTTGCAACACCTCAACCCCACAAAACTATAATGCCTCTAAGCAAGAAGTCTTTATTTTATTATGGAAAGCACACAAGAACACCCAGATAAAGAGGACAAAAGATGCCTCAAGGTACAGGCTTTCCTGTGGTGGATAAAAACGTGATTTGCTGCTGGTTCCTCATACTTTTGCATCAGTTGCACCATTTAACCAAGGATCAGACCCTCTTTATCAGCTGATCCATTGTTTAATTTTCATCTAGATCACTTCCCAAACCAAAAGGAAAAAGAAAAAGCAAAAGTTTTACAGGAGAACTTCACCCTTATACCTCTTTGCCAAGAAATACAACTCATCCATCTGGAGATAAGGATTTACATAAGGATCAAATGCCTCACTCTTGGTGCACCTCCCCACCAACCTGTCCAAAGAACCACTCGTAACTGCAACCATGTGACTTTGCTGAAGGAGTTTCTCCACCATCTCACCAGACTTCCCCAAAATGACATTCCTCCCCAAAATAATCCCCTACTAATAACAATCTCTCCAACCGCTTGTCATGTAAGCCTTATTACACTTTTGATAAGTATAATTCTGCCATTTTTAGAAAAATATTGTCTTAGATGTAGAAAAAGGCTTAAAATGGAGCTGCTAGATGTAGGCAGACCTGAGTTGGTTGGAGGCAACTTTCCCACACTACAACCAAATCAAGATGCCATCAAAACAACATTGGAAACATTCCCCACTAGGATAAGTTTGTGTCTCATAAACTGTCTGACTGATCACTGCCTCAAAATGGAGAAGGATCCGCCTCATGTAATGGGAGCCATCTGCAAATAACAATTCAAAAATCTCCACCCTTTCACCAGCTCTTCTCCTTATCTTGAAACCCTTATAAAGCATCTGTCTACCTTTCTTCCAATGAAGCAACTAGAGCCTCCATCATAACAACAAACATATGGGGATAAAGGTTCTCCTTACCTCAAGGTGATGCTTATCTTAGTGCATCCATAATTTCATTATATTCCAAACTCTAGTAGCAAAGAACTTATCAGAAAAAAGAAAAAAAAAGAAAAAATCTAGTAGCAAAGTGTTAAAAAATCATCTCAAATGTCAAAATATAAGTCATCTGCCAAAATTTAAGGTTTAGAGGGGACCTGATCATTTTCATGCTCACATTTGGTTGTCAACTGTTATAACTGATTCATTTATATATATATATATATATATATATATATTTTTTTTGATCAGTAAGTAATATGTGTATTCAAAAGAGGTGCTAAAGAAGCGACTCAAATAAATACAGTATAGAACAACTCACCCCCTTACAAAAGAACCCAAGCCACTAAAAAAGCACAAAAAACCCCCTCCCTTAACGCATGCACACCCATTCTATAAAATTTATTAAGGTCGAAGGACCATCTTTTATAACTGATTCATTTATATATGAAATTGGCATCCTTATGTTATTTTATTTTTCTTATACTATCAGAAGGCATTACAGTGTTAGAGAGCTTCAGTGAGGTTGGTATTGTTTGTTTACGGAATCCCTTGTCATTCTGGGGATGGTTCTTGTTGTATTGGAACGTGGAGTAAATTTGTGGATAATAATATCAAGAATTACCCTCTCCTTAACATGATGGTGCTTTTTTTTTTTTCTTTTTTTTCTCCTTTTCTTTTGTGTGTGTTTGTTGTGGCTCCTGTTTGTTTTAAAGATTATCAATTTGTAATGAATCAAAATCTGCATTTTTCAATAAATGAAAAGATATAGTGAAATTGTTTTGCAAAATATCTATTGTTATTCTAACTTAGATGATATTTCATTAGGAATTCTACAAGGCATCAAAAAAGAGATTTGACGAGGATCCTGCTTTTAAGGGGAGAGCACAACAGGCAGTCGTCCGTCTGCAGGTGAACACAATAATTTTATGCTGAAGAACTAATGTGAGGTTGATCCCTCTGTGATTGTTGTGATAACAAAATTGCTCTGCCTGTCAGAGATTTTAGGAACTTTATTTCTAACTTGTTTAAAAAGAGAAATTTAGCACTTTTTATTGCTGGAGATTTCATTATGTCTATTAAATTTCTCCTTATTACTTCCTATTTTATAACTTGTACTGCAGGGTGGGGAAACCAGCTATCGTAGGGCATGGGCACAAATCTGTGAAATAAGTCGAAATGAATTCAATAAAGTTTATCAACGCCTTGGAGTTCAGTTAGAGGAAAAGGTACAATTTGATATTTTCATTCTATCTATACCTATGAACCTGGGAAACATCCTGTGGATAGCCTTTTTTATTTTATATTTCTTGGCATGTAGTGCACGTGCAAGCTTCTTGCAGTAAGGCTTCACTTGGAGAAAGAACTAAGTGCTTAGGAAATTTTATCTGCATTTTGTGTGTTAAAAACCTGTTTTTTTTTTCTTTCTTTCATGCTGGAGAAAATATTGTATAAACAATAATCATGTAAAAATAAAGAACCATACGGAAATGAAGAAAATAATAACTGTTTGATCGGTTACGTGGAATGAAGACTTAATAATCTTGTTTTTCTATAAGTTTTTGCGTAAAGTAATTAGTAAGGCAACTTTTTTCTTTTTCACATGGTATTAGTGGTATTCTCAAATGGCAATTGATAATGCCCAGGAAAAGGTTGAGAAGGATTAACCTTTCTGTGGTCCTTAATTTATTTATCATGGCCGATGGAACAGTGGAATGTATATGCTATTTCTTAACATGTGCCAGATTAGATTCTCAATTCAAATTGTCATCTTTACATGGCCCTGGTTACATTAAACCATAGACTTGTAAGTGATCATTCATATTTCTTATTTGTTTGAATCGCCTTCTTGGTCATGGATATATCCTCCATTATTGACTGGAAAAAGTTTGATATCTAATAGAGATTCCATGTCTTGAACATATCCTCAACATCAGAGCATTTCCTTATTTGGAACTCATGATTATGTATATTGGCTTTAAATGAAATTTTGTATTAGGCTTGTATTTTGCTATTGGCTTGCAGGAAGTGCTTATTGTACGTGTGTGCTGTTTTACCTGCATATTTTGTTATTGCCAAAACTAAGCAGCAAAGTTATATGTATGATTATAATTTTGCCCTTTCTGTCAGGGAGAAAGCTTTTACAATCCATATATCCCTGGAGTTATAGAGCAATTGAGTAATCAAGGGTTAGTTGTAGAAAGTCAGGGTGCCCGTGTGATCCACATTGAAGGGGTGAATATACCTCTTATTGTTGTGAAAAGTGATGGCGGTTACAACTATGCTTCAACTGATATGGCAGCTCTTTGGTTAGTTATCTAAATTTTGGACTTCTTGACTCTTCAAACAGTTAATTTAATGATTGTTTATAGTTTTGTTTATGCATATTCAAATGTTCATTCTGGATTAGACTGTTGTTATTTACTCAAAATTTTCTTATATTTTGGAGTGTGCATTCATCTCATTCTAATTGACTGTGCTGCTTGTGATCTGTAGGTATCGCCTTAATGAAGAAAAAGTTGAATGGATTATATATGTTACTGATGTTGGCCAACAACAGCACTTTGAAATGGTATTCAGTGTATGTATCAACTGGCCATATCCTATTATGTGATGGTTCTTTCATTTTGTTTGTTTCGTGGTGTAAATTTTTGTTGTTATGAGAGTTCTCTGCTTATTGTTTGTGGCATGTGAGTTCTCTTTCTTTCCTATTGTAATAACCAATATTTTCAGAATTGGACCAATCATTGAACCGGAAAAGTTACCGGTTCACGGTTCACTGGTCGGATTGGTGGTCGAACTGGTGACGTCATAAATATGTATTTTATATATTATTAAAATTAAAAATATTTATAATTTTTTTTAAATGTATAAAACATTAAAAATCAATAATATTTATTTTTTTCATCTTTAATATTATCGGGTTAATATATATAAATGTATTAATATTTTATTTTATTTTTAAATAAAATATATATAACATTTAAATGTGAAGATATTAATTGAAAGTTATTTAATTTATCTATATATATATATATTAAAAGTTATATATCTTATTATTTTACAGTAGTAAAAATTATTATATTATTTTATTTATATTATTTATTATTATTATAAAAATTTTGAAAGCATTATTGTTTTATAATTTATTATTATGTGAATATGTTAAAAAAAACTCAAGTAGTACAGTGGTGCTGTCCATGCCCCTTGAATCGGAGGTCTCCAGTTCAAAACCTCAAAATGTGTTATGCTTCAAATTTTTTTTTCTCATTCGTCCCTCCAACCAATTCCACATCGAAAGGTGATAGGAAAAAAAATGCCTTTATATTGCACATGAACTCCTCTCATAAGCAAACATCAAATAGCCCTTCTGCTAGCTCAGCCCCCCAACAATGTTAAAGCCCATTTTGGCCCAATAAGGTAAGAAGGGATCCAAGGCCGAACCGGTCGGTCCGGTCCCCTTTTTAAAACATTGGTGATAACTTGTTGGCTTGGATTGCATAACGGATACTTTACTGCAATCAGATTACCTTTTTCTACTTTACAACAACTATTTTTTTTTTTTGATAGGACTTTACAACAACTATAGGATAGCGTTATTGAAATTGAAGGTTAAAGGTCAGTGACACTTTGGTTTTTCAGGCTGCCAAACTTGCAGGTTGGCTTCCAGCCAATGATAATATGTACCCCAAAGCTAGCCATGTTGGTTTTGGTCTTGTTCTTGGAGAAGATGGCAAGCGCTTTCGAACTCGCAATACTGAAGTAGTTCGATTAGTTGATTTACTTGATGAAGCCAAGAATCGCAGTAAATCTGTACTTATTGAACGTGGTATAGTAATAAATGTTCTTTGTTTTTCTGGTTCTGTAGCACATAGTTAAATCCCTTTATAATTATATTAATTTGAATCCTGATCAGGTAAGGCTGCCGAATGGACTGAGCAGGAGCTTGAGCACACAGCAGAGGCAGTTGGTTATGGGGCTGTTAAGTAAGCTTCCTGTGCTTTTATGAAATTTGCTAATGTTAGAATGTTTTTGAGATTTTATAACTAACAGTGTCTTACACGAAGGAAATAAAGAATTTGGAATATTATTGTGTATTTAGACCAATAAGATGATAACAATAACTGACAATCATGCTGTTGTTTTTCATTTATTCCATATTTGCATGGAGTATTTGCATTGTGTTTTTGATGTCCATCCCTGTAAAATGCAATACAACCACACGCAATTTAGTTGGTCAAAATTATCCACATCTTGACCAAACAACACAGAGATAGCCTTTTATAATTATATTTTCTTTTGTCATCTCATGGAATGATTATCATACCTCATATAGTCTCAAACATGTATGTTGCAATAATATTTTCTTTTTCAAAATTAATTACTTCTAATAAAATGTACTACGGTGTTATGTCATAAGACTCATAACTATACTATAAACCTTTCAGTTTTCAAAATTCCGGTTCATATATTGGGTTATTTAAAAGCATGCAATATAATTTGAATAATTATTCAACAGATTCATGGTTGGTAGATGATAGTAGATGATAATTTTAGGTAATAGCCACCACATCCACCATTAAAACACTATATCTCCATAATATGAAAAAAAACATTTTGCAACAAAAATATGCTGTAGAAGGTCCTCAGCATATTTTGTCTGTCATATTGCAATAAAAGATGATTCTAATAGGATTTGTTTGCCAAAGAACATGGTTGTTTCACAGTGCCCCTTAGGTTGCTTTGATTGCATCCTGCTGTTTCCTTTTGGTCTATTTAATTTATTGGTATTTGTCTGTTTGTTGTTTTTTTTAATCAGATTGTCAGTTCTTGTTTGATGTATTTTAATTTGTCTTGACAGATATGCGGACTTGAAGAACAACAGATTGACTAATTACACATTTAATTTTGATCAGATGCTTAATGATAAAGTGCGTTTACTGTTACTTCTTATCTTCATTGTGCAATTCCTATGAAGCACAAAGCTAACATTTTTGCAATTCCTATTGTGGTCACCTGTTCAAGATTTTAATTTAAACTTCAAATAGACTTTGTTTGGCTAATCAGAAGTTGTTATATGGTTTTGTTATCTAACTTAGTATTTCCTATTTTTATTACTATTGCTACTCTTTTCGAACTGACTAACTTTTTGATGGGCAGGGAAATACTGCTGTTTATTTGTTGTATGCACATGCTCGAATCTGTTCAATCATTAGGAAATCTGGTAAAGACATTGATGAGTTAAAAAAGGTAAGTTCTCCTACTTGAAGTAGTAATCAATGGCTCACTGCAACCTTTTTGTTGTGCATGCATTCTTGCTCTCAAAGATTATGCTTTGTGCTCCATCACTGTTTTTTAATAAATTACCATTCTTCCACACAATGAGTACGTTTCTTAGCAGCAAAAACTGGTGTTCAAATAACCATCCTTTAGAATTTGACAAGTTTCCACAAAAAGGAGACAGGGAGATCTCCAGTTCAATTTTGAGTTACCTTCTTTAGCTTAAGCTTTAGGTTTACACTATGTTCCTACCAATCCCCAAGACTAGATCCCTGACAGTTAGTGAAGGAGGTGGCTGTTAGATACCACTAGCCCACAAGGCCTGTGGTAGTCGGCCAGCCAACATATTAAATTGTTATTAAAGTTTACCATTGTGTTTGTGTGTGCATCTGTTTTGTTTCTCATGTCTATTTGGTTGAGACAGACGGGAGTGCTATCATTGGACCATGATGATGAACGTGGATTGGGCCTTCACTTACTCCAATTTTCGGAGGTGAGACATTTCTGTTGCTTCTTGTAATTACGTTGAATGCTTAGCTTTATTACTTGCGATGCTTGTAGTTATGATAAATGTTCTTATGTTTGCACTCTCATTTTCCAGGTTGTCGAAGAGGCTTGCACCAATCTCTTGCCAAATGTTTTGTGTGAATATCTTTACAATTTATCAGAAAATTTCACAAAATTCTATTCCAACTGTCAGGTACAGTTTCTCAATCTCTCTTTTTCTGTATCTTGATAGAATATTAACTTTTATCATGTCACCCACCCTAATAAATTAGGTCAGTAAGAGGATCTGCTGTGACAAGAAGAGCATATCGCTTTGGTATTTATTTGGTTTAAAAGTGTAAAGACTTTTTTAAAGGGTGGTCACTCCCTGGGTTTCATGGATTTCTTGGTTCTGATTATCCTTGTGCATCTATCAACCAAATTCTTTAGTGATGTTTTATCTATTATTCACCACTTTACATAGCCATAGACGGTATATTTGCAAGCAATCTATGCCTGGTTTCATTGGGATTTACTCCAAATTAACAAATGTTATTTTAAAAAATTGGGCAGGTTGTTGGATCAGCAGAGGAAACAAGCAGACTTTTGCTATGTGAAGCAACAGCTGTGGTCATGAGGAAGTGCTTCCATCTCCTCGGCATCACACCTGTCTACAAAATATGACATGCTTATTATATAATTTTTGAGCCCATTATTAGAAGTTTCAATGCTTGGCTTGAGTAATCCACTAAATTGTATACACACTGCAGTTAGAGCAATTTTAGAGGCAAAAGTTTGGCTAACGTCAAAATATCAATGCGATATTCATCATTTTGTCCAATCATTTATGCTAAAGATGGTTAATTTGTATGGAGCCTGTTTTGTTTTTAAAAGTTAAACCTGGAGCCTACTTTGGAGATGGATAGGATGAATCGAGTCTTCACAGGCTGTGGGCCACAAAAGAGGCCATTCCCTTGGTTATGATATTTTGGAGTCATCTTGAATTTCTTTTAGTTTAATTTGTCTATTTTCCAATTTTTAGTAGTCTGGGCTTGTGGGCAGTCAAGTGTTTTTCCTTCCCCTCTAATCTCACCAATTGTTGAACCAGTTTCCATCCCCCTCTGCCACTTCAAGATCAATGTTTCATTTCTCTAAGCGATCAGTTTTGTTTGTAACTTTAACTTTTTGTTAATATATTTCTTATTTGTTAATTTTTCTTTCATTAAATAAAAAAATTAAAATATTTGACCTTTTCTGAACGTGAAAGTAACATATTGATTTTTTTTTTATTTCTTAATATAATGAAAATATTAAAAAAATAAATAATTGGATAATTAATACTATTAAATGTTATTAAAAAAAAAAAACCATCAATATGGTTTTTTTTTTATTTAAGTGTTAAAGTTTCACAAACATTCCCATAAAATTTATATTTAAATATTAAAAAAAATAATCTGATAATTCAAATGACATTGGGTTGTTAAATTTATATTTAATAAAAATTTTATAATGCCTATATTATTGTTAAAAATTGATGATTTTAACTTTTATATGGGCTTTCAACTAGGGTAAAAAAATCAAGAAATTATCTTAAACAATATCTAAATATATTATTAAAGTTTTATTGGATTGGGATTGGGCTGTGTGTGGCCATGCAGGGCAACCCGACCCACAGAGGGGTGCGTTGCGTAACAGCACGC
Source organism: Vitis riparia (assembly GCF_004353265.1). Classification (NCBI taxonomy): domain Eukaryota; kingdom Viridiplantae; phylum Streptophyta; class Magnoliopsida; order Vitales; family Vitaceae; genus Vitis; species Vitis riparia. Next base: position 17,404,222 of record NC_048441.1, on the reverse strand, counting down.
AACTAAACACTTGGAATCGAGTCCAGAGAAAGAGAAGATCAATTGGTGCACGCCACGTATGCAAAAGTTGCGTCCGAAGGAATTTCCACAATCTGGCCACCTCTTCGCTCAGGGCACGCAGCGTGTTAGCAATCCTAAAATGCATTCCCTCGCAGGCCCAAACCTGCAATAATGAGCAGAGTGAGAGGCAGAGGCAGAGACGATGGGGAACAAGATCGCGCGAACGACGCAGGCGTCGGCCTCCGAGTACTACCTCCACGACCTCCCTTCCTCCTACAATTTGGTGCTCAAGGAGGTGCTAGGGCGAGGCCGCTTTTTCAAATCCATTCAGTGCAAGCACGATGAGGGATTGGTCCTCGTCAAGGTCTATTTCAAGCGTGGCGACTCCATCGATCTCAGGGAATACGAGCGTCGCCTCTTCCAAATCCAGGGGATCTTCCGCGCCCTTGACCACCCCCATGTCTGGCCTTTTCAGGTACTCTTTTTTGTTTTATTTTATTTTACTTTTATTTTTCTGTTTCTTGCGTTTGGTTGCTGGGAAATCTGGGTTCGGTTGGAGAAATTGGTGTTTGGCTTTTGGGATGGGGAATTCGCCCCAATTAAGTCGAATAGTGGCTGTGCTTCGCTTTTTTAGCTATTGTAGTTCCCATTGCTTGTGTTTGGTTGCTTGGAAAACTGGTTTTAACCATAGAAATTTGGTCAATTTGGGTTTTGGGTTGGAAATTTGCCCCAGTTGGAAGCTTCAAAATATAAGGAAAGAAAAAAATTAAAATTTTGAATCCATTCATTCCTAGTTGATTGAAAATAATGGAACTGTTTCCCGTCTTTTCCTCTGTTCACTGAGCAACCGGATGGGAGGATTATTTGATGTCTTCATATGGAATTTGATCTCCATTATTCAATTTGGCGGGTGGGAAGATGAGGAAAAGAAAAATCTTGAGTTATTTTCTTTTTCCTATGTTTTACTTGGCATCCTTCTGCTTAAGCATAGTTGATCACTTTGCTCACATGATGTGTCTGCAGTTTTGGATTGAAACTGATAAAGCAGCTTATCTTTTGAGGCAATACTTCTTCAATAATCTTCATGATCGGTTGAGTACTCGACCTTTCCTCAGTCTCATTGAGAAGAAATGGTTGGCTTTTCAGGTTATACTTTCAATTAGAATTTTAAATTGGTAGCATGTTATTTTTCCCCCTTTTTCTCTAGTAAAGATTATGTGTTCTCTGTCTTTGGGCTTCTGCTTTCTTTCTGTCTCTCAATATTTTTCATTTAATTTGTTCTCATAACAAAATTTCTGTGGCTTTGCAGTTACTCTGTGCAGTGAAACAGAGTCATGAGAATGGGGTTTGTCATGGTAAGCTCAGTTATGAAATAAAATTTCTGTTGCTGTGATGGTATGGACTGTATGGTAATGTGTTGTTTGATATCTGAGTGTTGGTTTGATTTATTCATATATGCAGGTGATATTAAGTGTGAGAATGTGCTGGTTACGTCATGGAATTGGCTTTACCTTGCTGACTTTGCCTCATTTAAACCCACTTACATACCTGATGATGACCCATCGGATTTCTCATTTTTCTTTGATACTGGAGGAAGAAGGCTTTGTTATCTCGCACCTGAGGTCCATTGATTTTTTATTTTTTTATGAATTTTAGCTAGCTATCCTGTCTTTATGCTTCCTTTTTTTTTTTTTTCAGTCTTTTATCAGAATGCCATTCCTGAAACATTTAACTTCATCTTTGTGTGATAATCCTAATATATTGCTCATAATATGCTACTACATCAACACTGATTACCATCTAAGTTTTGGTCACTCCAAGTTCATGCGACACCTCCATCTCAACACTGCCTCACTCCCAACACCTTCATACAATCATGTCACATCCGGAAGCCAGCACTTCCTCTTCCCTTACAGGGTGGTGGGAATTTCTGTCTTTTTCTTGCACTAATATCAATATGAAAAAAGAACTAGATTTTATGTTTGTTTATACTTATGAAAAAAAATGTTTGTTTATAGTTTTTGGTCATTCTTCTGTAGTAGATGTTGTTGACTAGTTGGGCTCTTATTGAGGGGGTTATTGTTTTTTGTTGCCCTTCTATTCTTTTGATGGTGTCTTTAGACGTCCATTGTATACTTCCTGTGTACTTTGAGATGTTTTAGCATTCCCTTTTTTATGATATTCTCTTGCTTTACCCATAAAAAAAATGTTCTCTCCTTGGGGAATGCATTAGTCGGGAGGGGAGAGCTGTGCAGCACCTAAAGTGGGCTTTAATGCTTAAAAAAGAGCCTGTACATTGCTGCGCCTCTTGCATAGGTTCTTTAATTTATTTTGGCTATTTGCCTACTTAAAAAAAGGCTAAAAAAAGAGCCAACAGCCAACAAAATGGAGAAAACTGTAAAAGAAAAAAAAAGATGCATGGCTGAGGTCAATTGTAGATCAAGAATGCATACATGGAAATTCTCTGTTGGAGGTTTGAGAACCTAGGAAAGGACTTCTGAGGCTAAACTAATTCCATAGCACTCAGCATGCTTATTCAAATGGTGAAAAATTGAGACCAGAAAACATAGTTTTAAATTGAATCCATGTTTAAATTGAAATTAAGATACTAATGCAAGTTCTGATACAAAGAAACGTTACTTTGTTGGGATTTGATTTTTTATTTATATAACTCAAGTATTAGAGATCTTAGTGATTGTAATTACTTTCATCTTCCTTGTGCATATGCTCTTGTGGGTCATAGGAATTTTTTGGAAGGTACTTATAGCTGAAATACTGAATTTCTGCATTTGATGTCAACAGTTTTCTTAAATACTGTGTTAATTTTTTTGCACATTTTAGGAGTGAACTAAAGGAGAAACCTCTTAAAGTTGGAAATGGGGAAAAGATAGGGAGTGGATATGTAAGTGAACAATATTATGCAATTAATTTCTAATGAGCTATATCAATAACATATTATATTAGATTAGATTATGCAATTAGGGAGTGAACAATATGTTGGATTTATTTGAGCTATAGAGAAAATGAGGTCCTGTGATGTTTTTCGTCCAGTCCTCGTAATCATATTATATTAGATTGTTTGGGAAAAATGTTTTACTAGTATTGAGAGAAGATCTCATATGTTTAATATGCATATACCTTTCTTTTAATGTCTATCAAAAAAATATACCTTTCTTTTAACAAACCTCCAGTCAACAAAATTCTTTGTATGAATATCCTGATTATATGGATAAATGCAGCTAAAACTTTTTCTTTAATTTTCAGCGATTTTATGAGCCTGGAGGTGAGATGCAAGTAGCTCAAGGTGCACCTTTAAGGCCTTCTATGGACATCTTTGCTGTAGGGTGAGCGTTCTCCATGCTTCACAGATTGTTATCTTGGAAGAATTTGTTGATGCCAACAAAGATGTTGAGATCCAGAAATTTTTTTGTTGGATATGCTAATGTGAATGTTTTAAAAAATTGAATCAATTTGTCAAATTGAATGGGTTTAAAAAAACTACTGGAAATGATTAGTGGGACATTAATATGCAATAAAATTGGGCAAGACTTGTAATGTTGATGATATAATTATTCATAATAAAATACAACATTAACCACTAGAGAAATTTACTCTAATCCTGGTCAAAACTATAGCACAAATTCTTAAGTTTCCTTCTTATGATAAACTGAGGAACAGAATGTGTTTTTCCTACCCAAATTTTTAGTAGTTTGGTTCTTATTACATTATAGAAATCAATAAATAAATAAGTAATCTTAGAGATGACTGATTTTGACTGCAGACTCAAGAATTTCCATAATATGCTTATAAATGTTAGCTAAAGTCTCTGGTTTCAATCTTTCACCAAGATAAAAGGAAAGACAAAATTTTAAAACAGTGGAAAAAAAGGTACAATCAAAGAGGTTATGAAAAAGGAAACAAAGATGGTGGTTTACGCTTATGCATATATGAGAACAAACCTAAGATTAAGATCAACGTGGGTATCAATAGGCTTGTATAATAAGGTAATTTATTTCATAACCAAATTTTAAGGAGTTATCTATGGCCTTGTTTGGTAATTGTTTTCGAAAATAGTTTTAAAAAACAAGTTTTGAGAAAAATTGTTCTCTAACGTTTTGTAAAACAAATGTTTGTTTGGGAACCTGAAATGCTTTTAACTTGTTTTTTATGTTTTTAAAATATTTTTTTATATGTATTGCTTTATTTTTAATTATTCTTCATATTTATATAATTATTTTTTTAAAAACCCTAAAAAAATAACTGGAAATAACTAAAAAATGTTATTTGAAAACACCATGTTTTCTGTTTTTAAGAAGAGGAAAGTGTTTTTTGCGTTCTGATTGTTAAATGTGTTTTTCTGTTTTTTTTTTTTTTTTTTTTGGGAGAACAAAAAACTGTTTTAAAAAATAGTTACCAAAGAGGCTCTAGATATCCTTTATAATACCGATATGTATCTTGACATAGATAAGCAAATATCAAGGATATCAACATTGTAGCGGTAGATATATTGATATGTCAATATATATTTTGTCCTTAAAGACATTGGCTAATATGTCCATCAAAATTGACATTGGCTAATATGTCCATCAAAATTGACATTGGCTTATACATTCATTGGAAAAAATCTTGTATTCTCTTTCCTCGCTGTTCCTGTTATCACAATGTTGAGTACAATGCTGCAGAAAGCTAAGCTTGGACCTTTTTTCTTGAGTTCCATTTGGCCATGGGCGGACCCTGTATATCTTTAATTTTTTTTTTGCTGATGATACTTTGTCACATTAAATGAGCAACTAAGATTTATTAGGAGCATGCATTAATTTGTTTTCAGTTGTAATGGGACTCAACTTAAGCCTTAAGAAAAGTTCAGTCATTTTCTTAAGTCTCATTTGGAGGGCTAGCAGTAAATCAAGGCATGACACTGTTATTGAGGGTATCAGAGTTTTGGAAGGCATCTAACCTCGAATGAGATGTATGGTTCAGAGTTTTGGCATTTTTAGGTCTCAATTGATTAACATGTTAACCTACTCTTTCCCTTTTCTTGTTTGAAGAAATCACATTTTATGAGATATGTTTTCAGAGCAAGTTAAATCAAACTCGATCTATTTGTTGAGACTGTTATTTACTCTGCCATCCACATCTTTGTGTCATTTTGTGTTATCATGCATGGTGCATTCAGATTCTTCAAAATTTACTTAGTTTATATTCATCTTGGTACTGTCTTAGGTGTGTGGTTGCAGAACTTTTCCTTGAGGGTCAGCCATTGTTTGAACTATCCCAGCTACTGGCTTATCGCAGAGGGCAGTATGATCCTAGCCAACATCTGGAGAAGGTTCTCTCTCTCTCTCTCTCTCTCTCTCTCTTATTTATACTCAACTCTGCTCAGTGAAAATTTTGCTCAACTTGAACCGAAAAGCCTGGTTTCTTCATTTTGTGATATCTGGAGCCATATGTTCTATTGGATTACATACTATCATACATTTCCTTTTATCCCAAGTCTATATGTATTTTTTTTACCTTCCTATTGTCCTCATTGGTTTTATCTTTTGAATATTTTTACTAGAGTTTCATGAACTCATAGGGTTTTTTTTTTTTTTTTTTGACATTCATTCATGCTTGGTGTTTATATTCTCAAATGTAGATCCCAGATTCTGGAATTCGCAAGATGATTCTTCATATGATTCAGCTGGACCCGGAGTTACGTTTTTCTGCTGAAAGCTATCTACAGAACTATGCATCCATTTTGTTCCCAAGCTACTTCTCACCATTTCTACACAATTTTTATTCCTGCTTGAATCCTCTTGATTCAGATACAAGGGTAAGGAGCTTTTAGAGTTTAATCTTTTAGCACTCACATTTTGGTGCTTAGCTACTCTATAATTTCTGTTGCAGGTTGCAGTCTGCCAGAGTCTTTTCCATGAGATACACAAGCAAATGATGGGCAATGCATCAGCTGAGGTCACAAGTGCTGAGCTGAGCACACCTTTAAATGCCACAGGCTGCAAACCATCAAAACAGGTGGTTGCAAAACAAAAATTGAACTTGACAAAGAACTCCTCGAGAAAACAAGAGAATGAGAAAGGCTTAATTCATAACCAGTTTGAACTCCTTGGTGATATCAATAGCCTACTCAAAGATGTAAAACAAAGTAATAATTATTCTGGTGCAAAGTCAGTAGTGGAGGATGCACCTAATTCTTCACACCAAAACTCGGGCAAAGATTCTCCTGGCAGGCTAGTTGAAACCATCTCCAATGTATTCAAGAAAAATGATTATCCCCTTCTCAAGAAGATTACAATGGATGATTTGAATACATTGATGTCTGAGTATGATAGCCAGTCAGATACTTTTGGCATGCCTTTCTTACCACTACCTCAGGATTGTATGAGCTGTGAAGGTATGGTTCTTATTGCCTCACTGCTCTGTTCCTGTATACGCAACGTCAAGTTGCCTCATTTGAGGAGGGGTGCGATACTTCTACTTAAATCTTGTTCCCTATATATTGATGATGAAGATCGCTTGCAGCGTGTGCTTCCTTATGTTATTGCAATGCTTTCTGATCCAGTAGCAATTGTGCGCTGTGCTGCCCTGGAGACTCTTTGTGACATTCTCCCTCTAGTTCGAGATTTTCCTCCTAGTGATGCTAAAATTTTTCCTGAATACATTCTTCCTATGCTTTCCATGCTTCCTGATGATCCAGAGGAAAGTGTGAGGATATGTTATGCTAGAAGTATATCTAAGCTGGCATTAACTGCTTATGGATTCTTGATCCACTCATTAAGCTTGAGTGAGGCAGGGGTACTTGACGAATTGAATTCACAGCAGAAATCATTGGCACCATCCACTGAGACTTCTGGAAGGCTGCAGAAGACACAGCTTGCACAGTTGAGGAAGTCCATAGCCGAGGTTGTTCAAGAACTTGTAATGGGCCCAAAGCAAACGCCAAATATCAGGAGAGCCCTCCTGCAGGACATTGGCAACTTATGCTGCTTCTTTGGCCAGAGACAAAGTAATGACTTTCTGTTACCCATCCTTCCTGCTTTTCTAAATGACAGAGATGAGCAGCTAAGGGCAGTTTTCTATGGCCAGATTGTGTATGTTTGCTTCTTTGTGGGCCAAAGAAGTGTAGAGGAATACCTTTTACCTTATATTGAGCAGGCTCTAAGTGATGCAACGGAAGCTGTCATTGTCAATGCATTGGATTGCTTGGCTGTTCTGTGCAAAAGTGGTTTCTTGCGGAAGAGGATACTACTGGAGATGATAGCGCATGCCTTTCCATTGTTATGTTATCCTAGTCAATGGGTAAGAAGGTCAGCTGTCACCTTCATTGCTGCTAGTAGTGAAAACTTAGGTGCTGTGGATTCATATGTTTTCCTTGCTCCAGTGATACGCCCTTTCCTCCGCAGGCAACCAGCATCTCTGGCTTCAGAGAAGGCTCTTCTTTCATGTCTTAAGCCCCCTGTCTCAAGACAGGTATTTTATGAAGTTTTAGAGAATGCCAGGAGCTCAGATATGTTGGAGAGACAGAGAAAGATATGGTACAATTCATCGGTACAACCTAAACAATGGGAAACTGTTGATTTACACAGGAGAGGGGCAGAGGAATTAAATTTAATGAAAAGCTTGCCTGATGGACAACGAGCTCTCGAGGCTCAAAACCCTGTTGGCAATGCAGCACAACAGCTGGAGCTGACTCAATCCAACAATAGTGAGGCTAGGTGGAGAGCAGTGGGAAGTTTTATGCACAAAGATTCTAGCACTGTTGACATCTCTGATCCTCTGTGCTCAGATAAGCTACAATTCTCCGGTTTTATGACTCCACAGATTGGGGGTGTGAACAGCTTCATTTGTGATAAATCATCTGAAGGCATACCTTTATACTCCTTTAGCATGGACAAACGGGCAGCTGGGGTTCCTCCGCCAGCATCCGATTCATCATTACAGTTGAACTCCCTAGGAACTGGTTCACCATCCTTGACTTGGATGGACCCAGTAAGTAAATCATTTAACTTGGCTAATTCATTTCCTGCACCAAAGCTTGTATCAGGGTCATTCAGCTTCAGTAATGGTTCTAAACAGTTCTACAGAGTGGTACATGAACCGGAAAGCAGGGAAAATGACCAAACAGCCTATGTCAACAGCAAGTTTCAAGATATGGGAATATCTGGAACATCGAAAGGAAGTTCTATTACGGTTGAGGATTCTTCCTCTTCAACTGATATAACAGGATTGCCATCTTTTGCACGGACATCATCGATTCCAGATATGGGGTGGAGGCCACGCGGGGTTTTGGTTGCCCACCTACAGGAGCATCGTTCTGCTGTCAATGACATTGCCATTTCAACTGACCACAGTTTTTTTGTGAGTGCATCTGATGACTCCACTGTCAAGGTGTGGGATTCAAGAAAATTGGAAAAGGACATCTCATTTAGGTCAAGGCTAACTTATCCTCTAGAGGGAAGCCGAGCACTGTGTACTGCAATGCTCCGGAACTCTGCTCAAGTCATTGTTGGAGCATGTGATGGCATCATACATATGTTCTCTGTTGATTACATTTCCAGAGGACTTGGAAATGTTGTTGAGAAATATTCAGGTATTGCTGATATTAAAAAGAAGGACGTTGGGGAGGGGGCCATCCTCAGCCTTTTGAACTACTGTGCTGATGGCTCTCCTAGTCAAATGGTTATGTACAGCACCCAAAATTGTGGTATCCATTTGTGGGATACTAGGACAAATTCAAATGCGTGGACATTGAAAGCAATTCCTGAGGAAGGTTATGTGTCTTCTCTGGTAACTGGTCCATGTGGGAATTGGTTTGTATCAGGGTCTTCAAGGGGTGTGCTTACACTTTGGGATCTGAGGTTCCTGGTACCTGTTAACTCCTGGCAGTATTCTCTTGTATGCCCCATAGAGGAAATATGCCTTTTTGTTCCTCCTCCAAATGCTTCTGTATCTACTATGGCAAGACCTCTAATTTATGTTGCTGCGGGTTGCAATGAAGTATCTCTTTGGAATGCTGAGAACGGTAGCTGCCACCAGGTACATTACAATTGTGTTTAATTGTTGTGTGTAAAAGTTAGCATTAAAGATATTTGATAAATTAGGAGCCTAAATAATCTCATCCAGGTGATAGTGACTTTTATGATCTGAACATGCACAAAGATGGACAAAGATGATCAATGAGAAGTGATTGTATGTGTTTTGAGAGAGAGGCCATGAACAAAGTTAGAGCATAGATTAAAATCTGATTCTTTGTCAATAGCACGGCTCTTATAGAAAGTGAGCTTGGAGTGGAAGGGGATTAGACATCGCAGAGTAACAGCTATCCTGTTTGATTTGGTTAATCATTATAGGTTATTGTATGGAGTTACTGACTCTGGCTATATGGTAATATGGAAGATATGAAACACTTAAAAATAAGAATTCATCAGAGTAAGATGAAGAGGATGTGTTCATATTTCACACAATAGTATAATTTTAATGACTAATTGCTTAGGATGAGGCACTTTTTGTTATTAATCTTCTTATCATTTCTCTCAGTTCTCTACCCATGTAAGTTGAAATTTAATCATTCTACTTTTCTTGGCAGGTACTAAGGGTAGCAAATAATGAAAGTGACGCTGAAATGTCTGACCTACCTTGGGCCTTGGCCAGACCATCCAGTAAGTCAAATTCTAAACCAGATATAAGACGGAACGTCAATCCTAAGTACAGAGTTGATGAGCTGAATGAACCTGCTTCCCGTCTTCCTGGCATCCGATCTTTGCTTCCATTACCTGGGGGTGATTTGTTAACTGGGGGTACTGACTTGAAGATACGTCGATGGGACCATTACAGGTTCATATTTGAATTCCATTCCTGTTTGCAAACCATCTTTTGACATTTCTGAAATTTAATAAATTCTGGTTCTTCCATATTGCAGCCCCGACCGAAGTTACTGTATTTGTGGACCAACCATAAAGGGAGTTGGAAATGATGATTTCTTTGAAACGAAATCTAGTTTTGGGGTGCAAGTGGTGCAGGTTTGTGAAATAATTTTTCATGGTCTTTCCCCTTGAATTTCCATCCTTGGCTAGGTGTTAAAACCATTGTTGTTAAAAACTTATAATACGCGATACGATACATTTTTTATGATACGTATCACAATCCATATCTTATTTTAAAGCGTATTGTTTGATATGTATATGATACACGATACAACACATGATATTATGATACAATGATACATATATCTTTAACTATTTTCTATAATTTTTTTTTTAAAAAAATTGTTAAAAGAATTTATTATATTAATTATTTAAAATATACTAAAAGATTAAAAATTGATCATAAAAAGGAGAAATAGGTTAAGTAATCTTATATGAGAAGCTACATTCTTGTTGTTAAATGCAATATTAGAAGTCAAATAAGTTTATTTTTACAATGAATATTGGAGAATTTCATTTGAATGGTTTGATGTTGACAATAAAAATGATGGTAATTAGTGAATAACATTTTTTACTTGATATATTAGCTTTTTTCATTTCTTTTTTGGTGGAAAAGGATTAATGACAAACCTGAAAAATTGGAACTTTGAAGATGACACATAAAGGCATATATGTATATACATAATTTGGAATTAAAAATCATAGCTAAAAATTGAAGAAATTTATTTTTATGGATTATGTGATGAATTTCTATATTAGTCATATTTTGTTAATTTGAACTTGTCAAAACTTTAATATTCAATGTTTTCATATGATATAATATAGTTTCACTGTTTAGATCCTTTTATCTTCTATAAAATGGGTTATATATTACTTTATACTTTATAATTTTAATATATATACACACATATTCATATTTTTTCTATTTATTTTTCATTATATAAAAAAACTTACAATACACGATACGATATGATACACAATACGTTTTACGAGTTAACAACTATGGTTAAAACAGTCCCTTTGTGGGAGAGTAGAGTAGGGGAATGCACAGTTCAAAGATGGGTAGATGGCTTTGATTAGGGTAGTTTCCTTATAGACAAAAAATGGCGGGGGTTGGTTGTTGGTGGGCGGGGGAATTGTTCCTGCTTTTATTTCTTTCCTCCTTTTGTTTGGAAGCTACTTTAAACTTTTATATTGATCTCAATCCTATGGTTCAATTACTTTCCAATGTACTTGTTTGTATTCAAACAATTTGCATGGTTGACTGGTTGTCCAGTCTGTGACCAAGTGGAAAGGAAACTTATTAAGTATTAGATCTTTTAAATAGAAAAATCTTTGGTGCTACACTCATAATTGAAGGACAATCATTTTCAATTCTTGATTTCATCTGAGTTTATTTCATGGATTTAAATTATTTTAACTCTGGTAACCCATGGACTGGTTGCATTAATCAGGAAATCTTATTTTAGAGCGTTTGCAAAAAGCCCTTCTCTATAAGTTCCTTGACTCCTCTTTTTTTGTCATAATTTCAGCATTTTTCTGTTTTGAACTTTGTGAAATAAGATATATCGTAGGGAAACTGAGGAGTCTTTGTGATTTGACATAGCTTATGCAATTAAGATTTGTAAGACTAAATTTGAGGTCTCCTTCTGGCAAACAGGAGACAAAGAGACGTCCTCTTGCAACTAAGTTGACATCAAAGGCAGTTCTTGCAGCTGCGGCCACTGATTCTGCTGGTTGTCACCGTGACTCTGTCCTCTCATTGGCATCTGTCAAGTTGAATCAGAGACTCTTGATATCAAGCAGTAGAGATGGGGCTATCAAGGTTTGGAAGTAGAGGTCCTAAGCATTCCAGTTATTTATTGTACATATTTAGGTCCAGTGCTAGTTGAAATTGTATATTATATACTAAGAATAGAAGGTCAAATTACCATTCCGATATGAACTCTATTTCCTTACAAGTTGCATCTGTTTTAGTTATACCCCTGCCGATTTGTAAAGCATGTAGGCATGTAGGAATGGATAGGAATTCAAATTGAATGCCAACTTACTATAGGTTTCATTTCCATATGATATTCCCTGTTACTACACTTCTCTTAAAAATGAGATATCTAAGCATTTGTGCAAGGTTTCTCCTGATGCATGTATTCTGCACTTCTGCCTCTTTGTTACATGGTTGGGCTTATTGACTTAAGCTGCCTGGATTGTGGACTCTGGGAAACTAAGGATGTATTGCGGTGCATAGCCTTGATTTTAGCATGTCAGTCTACAATTCTTATTGCTTACTTGCAGCTTAACTATACTATTAAAAAGTCCAAACCTTATGGAAGAGTTGCACATGAACAATTCAACTCTAGTCTCAAATAATGTGGTCTCTTTCATCAGGGAAATGCCTTTCATGTTTGTAAAAAGTTGTTGGATTTACAAGAACATATTATTCCAACATGGTGAATAGTTTATTCTACTATTTATTTTGTTGGATTTTTTTTATACTTTGTTCTACTATAATTACCAGATAATCAAACCTTATTGCTGTTTCCTTCTATCAGAATTTAATTGATTTATTAAGGCTTTATATGAGATGTGAATTATTACCTCAATTAGGTTCTATTTTCAAGCTATAAATAAATATATGACCTTGTTAGGAAATTTTCACAAATTCTTATGCTGTTTAGGTTCCTCTTTATAAAGTTATCTTTATCTGAAACTTCTCTTAAGATTTTTCTTGAGAGAATTGAGTTTCTAACTTGACAATCTTTGTCCAATTAGAATTTTGTTGTGTTGCTCTATAGAAAGGCATTGCTACTAGGAAGCACAATACCATTTGGAGAGTGTTATCGCTATTGTGGTTCTCAAGAATTTTAGGAATAACTCGGCTTGGGCTTTTAAAATGAATTTTATTGTGCTTTATCATTAGGTATCTTTTTGTGGGTTTGATGTAGGACAGTCCTTGAGCACATTTGGAATTATGTTTATTGACAATAGGCTGAACGATAAGGACAGAATGTTTGGGGGTTATTTCTTTATTTTTATAGTTGGAAAATGGTAGAAGGGAATGTAGTTGGGAAAGTAAAAGGCTACTAAGAGGCTGTATTGAAATTAGTAGAAAGAGATAAACCGATGAATGAATACCTAACAGGAATGGAGGAATCACTTCTCTGGACAATTTTGCAGTGCACATTATTCATAGAAGCAGAGAATTTTATTTCATTCCAATGGAGTTTAGAATGCAACGTCTTACTTTGTTGCTTCCTAGGGAACAACTATTTCAATTCCTCATTATGTGTCTCTCATGAACTACTTGTAGTATTAAGCATACCTCATATGACCTTGTTGCTTCCGTAACTGGGATTTTGATTTGAAAACTTTTATGAAGGCATTGGTTGAACAAAGTTGAGTGGGAATTTTCCATTTTGTAGAAGTAATTTTGTTGGAATGTTGCAGTTACTGTGAGAATAAGACTATCGGGCTTCTTTTGGATGGTTGGAAGGAATAGGATGTAGTTGTAATTGAAAAATGATTAATGCTCTGATGTTTGAATGTATATGGAATTGCCATTGGGATCTTTCCCTGGATAATTGCTGAAGTCAGGGGCTTGTCAGAGTCTTTGTATGAGATCTGATCACTGTGGCCAAAACACTATTAGTGGTTGGAGAACATCGCTGCCCAGAACTTCTCTTATTTTCTGATTCTCACGAACTCGGGAATGAGAGAACCACCCAATTTGTGAGGACCGAGCACCCACTGTTTACGGGGATTTCATTATGAGAAGAATGGGATTTCCTATCAAATAATGCCATACCAAATGTTAGATTGAGCAGAATTGAAACTGGATTCCCAAATCTGACTGGGCCTGTCCATCCAAATTGGATCTGGAATCTGGATTGATCTTATTGGGGTTTTGCTTTGGAATTCTTTTTGGTTGGTTTCAGAAGGATCCATGTTCCTGATAATCGTTTATTTAGTGAAGTTCTGGTGAACCATGTGAAATTGTCTGCGGTGAAAAATCCAAGACATCCATGGTGTTTGCCTATTTCAACTCTTATGCTTAAGAAAGGAAGTACGTGAACTGCATTTGGGTTCATCATGTCAGACACAATCATGTCAGTTCACCATTGAGAACTAGTGATGCGTCTATGACAGCTCTAGAAACTCTCCACACTTCGTGCTGCACTAAACTCCATGACTTTTCTGTGCTCTGACTCTTTGCCTTTTCGATAGCATCATCTATTCCAGGGAAGGATTTGGATCCATAGTCATCATGCTTTAATGGCCCATAAATCTGCAATGTGGAAAATAATCAGGAAATTCTAGGTCATATTTGTAATAGTGTGACAATTGTTTAATAGTATCAATTAGTCCAATATCTCCAAATATGCTGCATTATTTATCTGAACAGGAATGTCTTTGACACTGTTTTCTTAGGCTTAGGAAGGGAACTTATCCTCCTCTTATTTTGTACAAAGTTCAGAGTTTAGTCCTGGCATGGCCTCGGTTCAGCTGTTGTTTTTTATTTTGGGTGATTCCTTGTATACTGCATGTGTACTAGGGTTTGCCCCTTTATTGACACTTTTCTATTGATACATTTTATCTTTTGAACAAATTCAGTAACTCATTTGCTGGTTAGAGAGAAACATACCAAATGTTTATACCATGGCCTTCCAAGGAGTCCATCTCGGTCTGTAAATGCTCGCTCTGCCATCATTAGTCTGTCATTCAGCTCCCTCACTTTCAAGTGCTCCTTTTTCCATATTGATGCCCAACCTTTGTTTTCTTCTATTTCCTAAAAGATTATACTCGTATTATTTGACACATGTTAAGATATTATTTCATGGAGATCTAGTTTACCAGAAAATCAAGTAATACCTTTCTCTGGTGATTTATCTTGGTTGCTGCCCTTTTGAACTTCTCAATAGACTTGAACAGGGGAATAAGGTTTATGCCCTTATTTGAGATCTCTCCTTCCAACTCCTTTGCACTTTTCTGTCATGTGGGGATTTAATGCGTTTCATTTAGTTTTGCCACTAAAACCAAAATAAGACTTGCTTTTACTGGTTAGACTCCATCTAATGATTGTGCCCTTGCTCAAGATGCATACCTGGAGCTCATATGCATAGGAGAGATAATCAAAAGGCAAAAACTCCTCATCTGCAAGCCGAAGAGCTACCAAACCCCAAATGCTAGCCGCTGTTTTTTGGGATAATGTAATTGAAATTGAGTAAATTGGAGCTTTAAGACTTGAACTGTCAAATGCATTTTAATCAAGTGCATTTTTTTTTTAGGCAAAGAAGTGTCTAAAGTTCTAAACAAAGTGAATTTACTATATAACATGTATTTTTTTTTGGATTTCTTTGCTTTTCTATTTCGTAGACTATCAAATGCTTCCCTGAAGCTAAAGTAGCTGATATCAATAGGAATGCTGATTTCTATTTTCTCACTTCATCTAACATGGTGCAATACCTCAAACTTCATATGACTTGGCAGATGATAGGATATGTGTGAGTCCCCAATGCAAACCAAATAATGCTTCATATCTATGTGATATGGGAGTCTTAGATGTTTAACTAATTATTTTCAGACAAAAAACATTGACATACCTGCTGCATGCCTATGAAACATTGGGTCACCGAATTTCTTCATCCAGATGAAGTCATCATACATTGAATGATAGACTGGGTATCCTGCAGTTATAAATACTCCTTGTAATTCATGAAATGTATGAAAAACATAATGCTCCCTTCTATTCCTGTCCAACTTCCTAAGGTTTCAAAGCACATAAATTGAACACAATAAAATCTGTAAAAACTTTTCAAGTAATTAAAGACATAGAATATATAGGCTGAAACTTACGAGGGAGACTAAATGAAAGCACCTTAAAACAATGGGCATTTTCAATTTATTTATGTTTGTTAGCTTGATATGACAGAAAAATAAGTCATTAATTAGTAAATCTTAATGCTTTCTTCTGATATATGAGTATCGATTTCTGAATGGAATTAAATATTTTCCCACATCCCAGTATCTACACTCAGAATCAATATTATTGTATATATTGGTAGTATTATTAATGTGGTTATCAATATATTTAGATAGAGATTCTGTTTCAAATAATCTCTAACATTCAAATTCAAGTATGTGACTAGTGTTAATATCACACTTCGCATGCTTTTAATCATTTTAATATATTGACATGCTGTTGATATCAACAATCATATATTGTTTTTGATGATTAAAACTTTCCCAACATTTTTGAGATGTTGATACATTGAGTGATGTATTGACTGAATATTGGCATTTTATTTTTATTTTTGTATCATTCGACTACCTTATTTCTAGAAGAAAAAGGGGAAAGGAAAAGAAAGCAGAAGTGTTATATAATTGAATGAAGAACAACTGTGCAATGATTATTAATCACTGAAGTTATGATTTGGTACTAAATGCAACTTCATTTGTGTCTATTTGTTTGGACCTTATCCTTGCATTCTATTGGGATGTTAGTGCTTTTATTTTTTATTTTTGTTTTTTATTTTTAGTTTTTCTTTTTAAGTAATGGGATGCTAGAATTAATAAATGAATGTTGGCACTGTCTAACTATCATGTTCTATTGAATAGCAGCACTTTAGTGCCTGATTTGGCATGAAAATGTTGAATGAAATTTGTCTACCATTTTCTATATCACCACTGGATAAGCGCATAGACAATTTATTGGGCCATTAACAAGTCTTTGTTCAAGTTTTTTGACAACAATTTACATTATAAACAAGGGATGGTGGTTTTAACATTAAAGAAAAGCAGACTCTGGACAGTCATTTTGGTTTGTACACATGTACGGGGAGAAGCTTTCTGCTCTGGCCAGCAATGGATTGTTTTCTTTATGACATTTTTTCTAATTCATATCTCAGGGTTATTAGGTTCTGGTGAGAACATTGAACTATCCATGGGGCTAAGAGACCTCACAGCCCAGGCACAGCAGTGCAATTATCCAGGGTACGCTCAGTCACTGAGCTAACAGGCTGCCATGCAGGCCTCCCTTCAGGGGGGCACTATGCCAAAAGCAAGAGATACCCCATCCCCACTTTCCTTTTCTGCTCTTGGGCGGAAGGGTTTGGGTCATTAGAGTCTAGATTATATATAGGATCACTATTATTCTGCTGATCTAGTGGTTGAAGCTGAACTGATTGTTTGAATGACATGACTTATAAATCAATGGATGAGAATAATTTGCAAAATATTTGGTAGAATGCCTTTCTAACAAAAAGAAGCTTAATTATTGGCTTTGACCAGCTTGTTTGGTGTAATCAGAAGAAGAGACCTGTGGCTTCATTTCCTTACAATAGATGGGTCAAAGTTATTCCCCCTAGGTTTCTTAGTTCAAGTTGCTTAAGTGGAACCCCTGTTTTTTGTTTTGTTTTGTTTTTTTAAAACAAATTATTAATCAGAAATGAAATATTCATTGATATGGATTTAAAAGTATAGGTCAAGGATGAGGAATCTTTCCCAAATATACAAAATCTAATTAAAAGAAGTGATGGATAAGCTTTCTCTAGTAAACTAACAAGACTTATAGTTTGATATAGTACCATATGAAACTATACAAGGAAAAGTGACAACACTCTATAAGTTCAATACATCTCCTACAAAAGGAAACCAAGCCTTGCTCCTCGTTTGCTGTTTTAACACTTTTTATTTGCATACCAAATACCAATGGAGCTAAATAACATTGACAACAGTGCCCTTGAAAGTTGTAGTAGTAGAGGTCCAAAAGGAAGGATACAAATAAATTATGTCTTATATTGTCCTTGAAGCCCTCCACTTGTTTTTAAAAGTTCCTTGTATTTCTTTTTCTCCATATTATCTAAATTAGCATGAGACAAGTGATTTGTTATTGAACTTTGTCTCTAACTGTACTCCCAAACTCCTAAAGGGAATGATGATCATGTCACTTATGCTCCTAGGAGGATTCTAATCTAACATAGCTATTCTAAATAGTGTGTGCCATAGCCTCAAAGTCATCAAATAATGTAAAAAAGGATAATCAATTGATTATCTATTCCTTGTGCATATGGTGCAATGGTCAAGATTAAGGGCTTTGTAAAATCCTCTTGCCTATAATAAGTCATTGGTATTGCCTTGGATGAGGCTTTAGATTTTTATATGAATTTTGCTAGAGAAAGATGAACTAGAGTTGATAGATTGGACAAGGCTAAAAGGAAGGATTTTACTAAAAATAAGTTAGAAGCAGATAAAGACCAAACTCTTACATTAGAAACAAAAGGTGACAAGTACATATGAGAGAGAGAGGGCATGAGTCTTTCAAGGCCCTTTATCTCCAAATAAGTAAGGTTACAACAAAAGTTAAGGTTTCAAGAAAAGGGGGAAGAGATCCCAAAGATGGATGAAATAAGAGAATTTGTAGCTGTCACAACTTTGAAAAGATTTGGAAATTGAGAGCAAAGAGGTTGATCCCTCTACCATAGGTTTGCCCAAATTGAATCCTTGCCCTTGGCACCACCACAAAATGATTTGGAAAAATTCTAAAAATACTTGTGGAATAGCCTTCAGAGGGTTGGCACATGCCTTTTTCCATTTCTAGAAGAGGCTTGTAGGGTTTGAAACCTTGTTACTTTAATGCATAATTGGTAATTGATTCTATACCAACACAGTGTGAGCAGACAAATACATGCACTATACATAGATATACATATACAAAGACATAATAATACATGTGTCCTATATGTGTGTGTAATACTTTAGAGCATGTGTTTTATTATAGTCCTTACTAAATGCAATCTGATGTCAGAAAAAGAATGTATCTGTTTACCTGCTCCAAAAGATATATCAGTTGCTGGAACACCAACATGTTGCACAAAAGCCGCAAAATCCGATCCTCCACCACCTAAGCGCCCAATCTTTGAATAGGAAGTTCACATTTATGAATAGAGTTAATGGTATCGATGTATTTAGTAAAACCATTAAGGTTCACTTGATAAAATTCATTTACCATGTGGAACTAATTTGTGATAGGATGGAGAGGTGAGTTCCACTTGTTTTTATTTGGAAGTCAGTGGCCTGCTTTTCATCTCTTTCATGAGTGCTTAATCATATCATCTAGGAGCAAAATGATTAAAGAGTGTGATGCTTACTATGGGAGAGTTGCTGGAGCCAACCCATGATTCATAGATAGATTGGGAGGAGTTATCTGGATCTTGAACCTTCAACAAAATAATTTAACATTTTAATTGAGATGAATGAGAAGATGAACTAACCACCAAGGGACATCAAGAAGACTACAATGAAGTTCATTGTCATCCCTTTATATTGTGTTTGTTGTTTTTGCAGCTGCTGCTACTATTGCCTATGATTTCTAGTGCTTGTATTATTAGTGCTACATTTTAGATCTTGAACCTGTTGAGTAGCTTGTTTGAGTAGCTCATCAAGTTGTGGAGTTGCAGAGGCATAGAATCCTGCTCCAGACACTGCACTGTCAACATTCAAATAAGCAATAGCCTTCGAAGCTAGCATTTCCCTGTTCTCTTCAACCCATTCTGTTGATCCTGTCTGGAATTAGCACGCAGTTTGAATTTCAGTTTTTATTTTAAGTAGGCTGAGGTGGGGGTGGGGAGGAGAGAGAGAGAGAGAGAGACCAGGCCATATTCCTCTGCGTCCCAATTGCAAAGGACTATCGTCCGTCTAGGTCTCCACCCTCTCTTCTGCAGCTTTCTTAACCTTTGAGCAACCTACATTCCACATAGAGATCAGGTGAAGAGCTGTTCTTGAATTATGGAAGCTGTAGTTCTCTTGGATATAATTTGCAGAAGGTTGTGTTAGAAATCATAATTACCTCAAGCAGAGTTGCAGTGCCGCTATTGGGATCAACAGCTCCAAATGTCCAGGCATCCCGGTGGTTACCAAGAAGAACAAATCTAAAGGAATTGCAATTCAGTGACTATGAAATTAAAGGTGAGGTCCTTCATATCGATCAATTTCCCTATTAAAGAGCTTTTGTGCCACTTCTATGGATGTTTAGTGGTTTAATACATATTAAAACACCCTACTTGTTTCAGCAGTTCCTACTTAATACCTGCATTACTACTTTGGAAGATTTTCAACATACCGATCAGGCTCTTCTGTTCCTTCGATCACACCAAACACATTCTGGATTGTGGTTATTTTTTGCTCACCCTGAAATCCCACCCAAAAACCGATTTCATTATTTGCCTGTTCTCTTCCACTTCCACTGATACACTAGTGGAGCTGAAGCCACGGATTATTAAGATGAGCTAACAATACCCTATCTTGCCCAGTTTAATACTTTTGTACTTACAGTGTAACTGAGATTCAGAATTGCTGGTCCTGGTCCAACCCTGTAAACTGGGGCGTCTGTGCTTCCTTGCCAATCATCGTTTGCTACTTGCCCACCAATTGTTCTCATGATTGCTTCACCATCTGCTGCAGATATGGGCAATGAAGGTATCATACCAACACCCCCTCCATTCTCCACTTCCTCTTCTGATAGCCTTTCACACTCGTCCCTGGTGCTTGCCCAACCCGGCGTAGTGGGGTCTCCATCCACAGTGAGCAGTGATCCCACCTGAACCCCACTTGGTGGCATCCACTTGTCATCCGGGAACCACCTTGCATCACCTCCCCCGCCCCCATAGTCCTTCCTATCTGTATACACAACTGCCCCTATAGCACCAGCTGCAAAGGCATTCTGAACAATGTCGCCTCTGAAAATCTTCCCATACCTCGCTAAAACAACAGTACCCTCCACGCTTACGCCCATTTCTTTCAATACCTCATAGTCCTCGACACGTCCATAGTTCACATACACCACCGGCCCTGCCACAGTGCCTGACTTTGCATATGCGTGGAAAGTGGGCACCACTTCACTTGCCACATCAGCATATGGGTCGCCATCGTAGATCTCCTGCCGGAGATCGAAGGTGGTGGATGGTTCCGGGGATGGTCTTATCAGTGTCAAGGAACGTGACACTGGGTATGTTAGGGCCACATCATAGGACACAATATGCGATTTGATGGCATAGGAAGAGAGGGTGGACAGGACATAGGCCGCAGCATCAGCGTTTGCTTTGGAGCCAGCGATATGTGGCCGCCTAGTGAGGGTGTAGAGGTGGTGTGATATTGAGGCATTGTCGGATAGGGAACTGGAGATGTAGAGGGAGTGATGGGAGGGTTTTGGAGGCGAAGAAAATAGGAGGAAGAAGAGAGAAGTGGCTATTGCCGTACAGATGGAGACTTTGAACATGGGGTTTGATTTTTGGTTGTCGGTAGATTTCTTGGAGGCTTGAATGTTTGTTGTGAAGCTGCTTTGCTCAAGGCGGCTCTGTGGGTTTTGGAAGGATCGGTTAAGCAAGAAAAGCTCTGAAACACACCAAAGACTCTCTCTGAGAAAACAAGAGAGAGAGAGAGAGTGACTTTGGATATTATAGTCTACAGCCTCAAGTGCTGAGCTGCCAATTGGGTAAACAAATCATACATTGCTTTTGATTCCCGCTGGGGACAGAATATGATGTGCCATTCCTCTGGTCCATTTGTGATTGAGACGACTTTTAATCGCTTATCTTTGTCCCACTTGGAATGGGGATGGGGGAAATAAGAAATAAAAGGTACAATCAAATGATAGAGATTAGAGGCTAAATGTCATATATATCATTTTCACCTTTCTCGGTTGATAGGAATTTGCAAAACCCAATTGGGTATTGATGACCAGGTATTAGTAAAGTTGGTAAAAAATCCAGGATATCAGCAAAGGGTTGTGGCCTGTGGGTGTGATTGTGAGTGTTGAACCAACTCATCTTTTATGGGTTCAATGGATAGCATAGGCTTGGTGTGTCACTGTGTCAGGTCAATCCTTTTCAGCCATTGTGATGGATATTCCCTCGGCCATATCTCCACGGGATGGAGAAGCCAAAGTGGATGTGAATTCTTCACACCCACCTTCCTTCATCCTAAGTTGAAATAAAAAATAAAAGGGAAAATTATGTTTTAGATTTAGTTGGACCCAAAAATTAAGATTTGGTTCATAATAATTTATTATTTAAGTCCAAAATCTAAAGAAAGTGTGAAAATTAAAAAAAAAATGATATGAATTTTTTATCTTGATTATGAAAAAAAAAAATGTAGAAAAATATTAATTTAAATTTTATTAATTTTGTAAATCTCAATAAAATTTAATTTAATTTAATGATTTAAAAAAAATACACCATTTTTCAAAAAAATAAAAATAAATTATTATTATTGTTTTTTTTATTTAAAAATCAAAGAAATATATATATATAAAATAACTAAAAATATGTCAAATTTATTTTAAAAAATAATATTTTTTTAAAAAATAGTTTTCTAAAAATAATAATTTTTCAACAAAAAAAATTAAGATAAAAAAATTTGTCAAACATCATGATAGATAATACTTAAAACAGTTTTAAAGGGTTTATTGATCTCTTTATATATCGTATCATTCCTATCAATTATATAATTTTTAGGGACCAAATCTTAATTTTTAAATCCAATTAAACTCAAAACATAATTTTTTCAAAATAAAATTCTTAACCATGTTTAATGAAGTTTTCATGAACACATTATTATTCTATTTAAAATTTTAAAACCATCAAAAATATCCTAAAATATTTTTTAAAAACATAATTTCCAAATCGCAACTCAATTCGAAGAACATTAGGGAAAGATCACGGGATGATCCGTTTGTGATTTGGTTTCTCAAAATTGAAAATGATGCAGCCATAGGAACGTGCAAATTAGGTTGGTTAGGTATCACTTTCCGATGGTTTAGGCCTTCAGGGTGGGTGGCAAGTCTTGTCTTATTTTTATTTTTATTCTTTTAAATATTGGAGTATGCGTTTTGAAATATCTGGGCTTGTTTTCCCATCGTTTTCGAGGCCTATTTTCTGTTCTTTAAAATTAAATAATAATAAATAAATATATATATATAATAAATTATTTTTTATTTTTTATTTTTAAAAATATAAAATACGATATTATCGCACACCCTATAATTATTTTTATTATTTTTACTTGTTTTTCGAATTCTATTTAATAAATAATTATACAATGATTAAAACTAAAATATTGGATAGAAAAATTATTTTTAAAATAAGTTTAAAATATTAAAAATAAATTTAAAAATATTTTAAATTTTTAAACATATTTTTGTTTTATAAAATCTTAAAGAATAATTTTTAAAAACAGTTTTATGAAATTATTTTTTAAAAGAAAAAAAACAATTATCAAATAACAATTTAATATCTTGTGTAATTTTTGAAGAAATTAAAAAAAATAATGAAAAATAAATATTAGAAAATAGTTGTCCCTTTCAAAAATGTGATGAAATAGGTATTTGAACAGGATCAATGACGAAGCTGATGATGAGGGCGTTCACGAGAATGTTGAGGCATGGTCTTAAAAAACAATTATTGGTGGGTTGTCTTTTCATCCAAGGAGCTTACCATGCTTGGTTCATCTTGCCTTTCAATTTTTTTCATATCTTTTATCCCTCTTTTGCTCGGGATTGTAGAGTCAAGAAAGTGTTATAAATCACAATTTGTAATGGATAAAAAAGTGTTTTTATTTTATTTTTAAATTATATTTCTAAGAAATATTTTAAAAAATAGGTTTTTTAAAACATAAAATTGTTTTTAAAAGTTTTTAACACTTTTTTATTGTTGTTTTTTGAAAATAAGTTTTAAAAATAAAATGAAATAGAGAATAATTTTTAAAATTAAGTAGAAGTTATTTTCACTGATATTTAAAAAACTCAAGAAAAATATAAATCCGTTTGACTATGTTTTCTTAAATTTGTTTTTAAAAACCGTTTTTAAGTTAAAAAAAAATAATTTTTAAAACTAAGTATAAAAAAATATGATCAAACAAACTTTATGTCTCAAAAAATTTGATCATATCTTCTATAATATGTTTTAACACTATACTTATTACCTTATTACAAGATGATTGGATGTTTAAAATTTGTTGACTTTACCAAAAAGAAAATCAAATTTTATTATATTTAATCATCATTTGTCACGTCGGTAAAAATAAATTAATATTGTCGGTGGATAACAAAAAAACAAAAATGAAGGTAAAAGTAAATTAACTTATATAAAAACATAGACTTAACTTATTTTTTTAAATTTGATATAATTAATTTGTAAAAATCATTATATTTTTTAAGAATATCATAAGAAATCCTAAAAAATTTATGATGAGCCCAAAGAAAATCCACTTGAAAGATTCAGTCAGAACAGCACATCACCCAACCTTTCCCTCCAAGGTCCCCTAAACAAATCCACCCCAAAACAAAAAACACTTGAAAATAAAAAATAAAATAAAGATTCACACTATTGAAAGCAAAAACAAAAGCTTTGGTAATATAAGGAAGAGTGAAGACAGACAGTCGTACCCTGTAAATATTTCTTTTCAATCTTCTATGACCCTGCAACGTTAAACTTATGTGGCAACTTGCCTGAGTGTGCCTGGGCAATTTTTCCTAGTTCAGAGAGTAGGTCATATCAATATGCCATCGTCCCTGACAAAAACAACTTCATTGTACTGAATCTACTGATAACCAATTACAAAAACATTGAAGTGTTTTCCAGGAATAATTGGAAGTATTTTTAAAAACCAGGTTCCTGAGTCCATTGTTTTCAAGGGTCGTGATTGAAGGGCAGATACATCATACATACATAGAGGTAGAGTTTTGAATTAGTTAGACAGGTAGATAAGAATGATACTAATTAGAGAAGAGAAGCAGTGGGATTAGCCATGAAGAATATATTCACATTTCAGACACAAACAGGGAGAGAGAGGCTCACGGGCACCACCAATGCCAAACAGGAACAAGAGCTAAAGTGTAAAAGTCATTCAAACATGGATTTTATAAGCCAAAATGTGGAACCATTGTAATCTGTCCTGTGGCCTACATTGTTTGCCTGTGATCTCTCTCTCTCTCTCTCTCTCCTTTTCTACATTGATGTCAGTAGAAGCACCCGTGACCTCTTGCTCCACCATTGCTTTCCACTTCACAAGACTCCCTTCACTTATATGTTGTATATATATATATATATATATATATATATATAAATCATTATAGAAGCCCACTTCAAACTCTGCACAACTGCATTCCTTCTATGCACTTTCTCCTTTCTTTCTCTCACCATGTCAAAGTTTCAATGCGTTTCCTGTGTTGCTATTCTTCTTTTTCTTCTCAATTCAACCCCAACACACTGCCACACCAAAGGAATAAGACCCAAGAACTCCGCCGGGAAGAGGCTGTCGACCAATATGACACAGACCCAATTCGCAGAACAGCAATTCATGAAGTGGGTAAGGTTTGTTGGGAGCCTCAGGCACTCTATGTTTAAGGCAGCCAAGAATAAGCTCTTCCCCTCTTACTCAATCACTGTGAATAAGAATTCCGCGGCCGGAGACTTTAGGTCTATTCAGGATGCTATTGATTCTCTGCCTTCCGTCAATCTAGTGAGAGTTGTTATCAAGGTCCATGCGGGAGTTTACACGTGAGTATTGGGCCATGCGTTGTATGATTTTGCTGTGAATTTTGTTGATTTTCATGTGATGTGCTGCATTGTTGTTTGTGTTTTGCTGAAGCATGGATTCAATAGTTTGTCTACATTCAAGTTTTGTTATTCCTAGTTCAGGGTGAAGGAGCAAAGCGTTCATTTTTTTGCTTGTTATAATGTCCTTTTCTTTCTTATAAAACTGCTCTAGGAACTGGTCTTGGGACACAGAAAAATAACATGTAGTGGATTGAATTGTCTTTTATTCCATCTTTTTCTCTTGTTTAATGATGCTTATTGAATTTTTAATTTTTTTTTTTTAATTTCATTATTAGCATGTGAAATGGGTCTGTTCTAAATTGGAAAATTTGCAGGGAGAAGGTTAATATCCCCACATTGAAATCCTTCATAACCATAGAAGGAGCAGGAGCAGATAAAACAGTTGTTCAATGGGGAGATACTGCTCAGACAATTGGGGGAAAAGGACAGCCTATTGGCACCTTCAATTCTGCAACTTTTGCTGTGAATTCCCTTTATTTCATTGCCAAGAACATCACATTCAAGGTAACATACATAGACTATAGACCCCTCTCTCTCTCCCTCTGGTCTTTCTCTCACTGTGCAAGCAAATATGTTGCAGAACACTACACCAGTTCCAGCTCCGGGAGCTGTAGGAAAGCAAGCGGTGGCATTTAGAATATCAGGAGACACAGCAGCTTTCTTGGGGTGTAAATTCTTGGGAGCTCAGGACACACTATATGACCATCTGGGTAGGCATTATTACAAAGATTGCTACATTGAAGGCTCTGTGGATTTCATCTTTGGAAACGCCCTCTCCCTATTTGAGGTTAGCTTCTCAATTATCAAGAACACTAAAAAGTATCCTACTCTTGTTTTTATTCACTAGCCCTGCATTCTAGGTAGATCAAGCATGAGAGAAAGATCTCCTTGAATGTGAGCTATAATGCTAGAAGAGTGCTAGAAGCTGAAAAGCAACTGGGACCTAAAGAAACTATTCTTTTTGAACTGAATCCACACCCTCTGCCTCCTCCTCATTTTATAAACCCAAATTAGCATTGATGCCTAAAATGATTGAGTCCCAGTTGGTCGAAGTGACCAAGAAAAATGATTGATTATTTTATTATTTGTCTTAGAACAGATATGAGTGGAGGACCTCGTTTTTGTTTAGCATTACTTGAGTTAATGCTATGTTCCAAAGCCTTTTCTTTTCTAACAGAATAGACTTCTTGACTTTTGAGGGCCAAGGAGCTTCTTTTTGCCTTCTTGGCATATATAGGAAGCAGCACATAGAGAACCCTAGTATGTGCATGACACTTAGAAGTTTTGGAAGACGATAATCTTTGAATTGATTTATTACTAGGTCCCGTAATGTGTACCATGTTGGGGCATGATGTGATATGACCACTGTACTTGAAAACAACGATGGGTGAAGCAGAGGAATTGCCAAAATGTTATCTTGAACCCAGACTTCAGACTTCCAGTCATAGTTAAAGCTAGGAGAAAAAACACATTTTATAGCAGTGTAAAAACAATAGAACAGAACAGGGAGATATGAGATGATTTTGTATAATTTGTATGTTCCTTTGATATGGGTTGATTTGCAGGGATGTCACGTGCATGCCATAGCACAAAATACAGGGGCCCTTACAGCACAAGGCCGGAGTAGTCTCCTAGAAGATACGGGATTCTCATTTGTGAACTGTAAGGTCACGGGCTCAGGAGCTCTGTTCCTTGGGAGGGCATGGGGTCCCTTCTCCAGGGTGGTCTTTGCCTACACTTATATGGACGATATTATCATTCCCAAAGGCTGGTATAACTGGGGTGACCCCAGCCGGGAAATGTAAGTTCTCTCTCTCTCTCTCGCTCTCTCTCATTTCTTATTTTATCATGTTGGAACCTTTTGTGCCATACCGACCTATTGGTAATGGGACGGTGCCAGTGTGCCACTACCTTTCTTTCGTTCCTACAAACCCTCTTTAGATGGGCATAGGTGTTTGTCATTTTGCCCTTTGGAAGCTCAAGAGCACTGATATACTTCCTAGCTTGCTAAGCTTTATTTAACTGACACAAATACCCACCAAACCCAACTTGATTTAGTCACTCGTCGCTATATACATGGAGGACATTTTTGGCATCTGACAACAAAAATGTGGGTGGAAACCTAACCCATACATGTATGTTCCCTTCTTTTATACTGCAATCTACGTGTAATGCACCTCAAAGAGAATTGTTTTAAAAAAGCCCTACCCACCTACCATATGTTGGTTGTGTTGGCATACTTAAGTTAATCCAAGTTGGCATAAGCATAGAGCCTACAATATTACTCACCTAATTCAAACTTTGTTTGCGTATGCTGTCATTATAGTTGGCCATTGCAACAAGCACATGAGGCCTTGTATTCATTCTGTTGTTGCTTTTGGGGGTGGATGCAGGACTGTGTTTTATGGGCAATACAAATGCACAGGGCCAGGAGCAGCCTTTGCAGGAAGAGTGTCATGGTCAAGAGAGCTCACTGATCAGGAAGCCAAGCCTTTTATTTCACTTAGCTACATTGATGGGTCTGAATGGATCAAATTGTAATGATTCCATTCCCCACTTACTATTATTATTTTTTCCCATTAATCTTTGTAAAAGGCATGAAAAATGGTGATGTTGCTTGGTATATAATCATGATAAATCCTTCCAAGATAAAGCCCATCCCTTCTATGCTTTCCTCAAGTCTCTGAATTCATCTGTCTTGATGGCCATGGTTATAACTTACTGGTTATCCTCAAGTCTCCAAGTTATCTGTCTTGATGGGCATGTTTAAAACTTATTGGTTATCCTACACTCAATTGGCAAGTCTTTGCCTGAACTTGAAGGACCATTTTCACCCACATGAATTTTTAAACTGAAGGAAAGATGTGAAATTCTCTTCTCACTCCCTGAGATAACTTGCTTGGGGTAGGGAAAGAACCTAAATCTCTTGGCTGTTGCATTTTTTGGGTTGCCTTGAATACGCATTATGAGTAAGATGGGGTGGAGTGTGATGACAATTAGGTGGTGAATGCTAGTTAATGGAGATATAAAACAAAATGTAGTATATACTGTATGGTAATCACTTAAGGGAAATGTCTAGCATGGGAGGGACAGTGCAATGTGAAATGTGGACAAATTTTGAAACTTTACATACATGGGCTGCTCCCTACGCCTAACAAGACTGTTTGGCTAGCTAGGAAAAGATCAGAAACTGTGAATAGTTGACTCCAAGCATGGGAGCTGGTGGGAGCCAAACACCCTCCAACTCTGTTTTA
This sequence comes from Vitis riparia, assembly GCF_004353265.1. Taxonomy (NCBI): domain Eukaryota; kingdom Viridiplantae; phylum Streptophyta; class Magnoliopsida; order Vitales; family Vitaceae; genus Vitis; species Vitis riparia. The sequence continues at coordinate 17,375,437 of NC_048441.1, read as the reverse complement.
GCCGAGAAATTTGACAAGAAAGCCATTACAGTACACCAAGCACTTGGTGGGGCCAGGCACCTCTTCCAACAGTGTTTGGTAGCTGAATTTGAAGAAGGGAAGTATATGTACAGTGCATCACCTTCTGAAAGAGAAAAAAGGAGTAAATATTTGAATCTCTTTACTTTTCGAATCTCTTTACTTCCCTACCTTTTTTCAGTGATAGGATGTGTCACAATTCATTACCACCCTTAAAGGGAAGGCTCATGCACCTTGCAATTTTGCAGTTCTACTATTGCTTTTCAATGGGTTTATTTTTGGATCTTAGGCTAATTTCTTGCAAAAAGATGCTAAATTCTCTGTTAGTCAAATGTGGATGCCATATCCTAAACATGGGTAGAGTTCAGTCTCTTTATAGATAATGAAAAAACCCAGAATAAAATGGGCTGAGTGAAACCTACAATAAATAGACTTGTGTCCACAAACTTGAGACAGGTTTGGGGCTTTAAGCTAATAGGGATAGTTCTTCATTGAGGTTCATGGACTACCCTATAGGGGTGGTTCTCTTCCATGCCTCAAACCTTCCCAAAAGGACAAAATACCCTTAAAAATTCATCACATTCAAAAGAAATCAATCAAATTGAAACTTTAGTTGACCCCCTCCAAGTTTAGATTGGGCTAGAATGGATTTCCCTAATAGCCTTTATAAATGGGTTGGCCATCAACCCACCTACTTGTTCATGATTGTGCCAAAACATCAATGAATTTCAACCTCATTTTTGTACACTTACATCTATTAAATAAACCCATAGATTTGTGGGTCAGCAGCCTTTATAGCCAAATGATTCTACATTTCCATAAGAAAAAAGATTTGAATCAACTAAACAACAGACATTAGCTTAAGATACTAGGGAATTCCAACGAAGATCATCTGTAAATTACTAAATTTACACACATTGTTTTCTGTTTTTGTCACCTATTCCTTTTCAAACTTGCACATCTGAGAGACCAACTGGAGCAATAAACAACATAGCACACAAGCAGTGGTTTACCTCTCATCATCGTTTCTTCTCTATATGTATACATATTTACCATCTCCTCTGCAAGTTGCATCTCTCTGCCTCTCTAACAATCTCTGAGGGTCTCTCAAGCTTCCCCATCACAGCATTTTTAAAATTAATGGCTTCTTGAACTCTTGAGCATGATCTCTGCATCTTAACCCCACTTAGGCTGCTCCTTGACTCCATCATTTCATTGAGTGAAAGCCTCTTCTTAGGCCCTGGCTCCGGCCGTTGTTTTGGAGCACTGTGAGACCTTAATTTAGCCTTAAACGATTGTGTATTGGCCATGTAATTTGGGAAATTTGTGTACTGCCGGAAGAAGCTGTCAGCGCATACGGTCTTGGCCGGTGTAATAGGCACATTGGACCTTTCTGAATTCATAAACCTAGGGGTGCTTTGGGCAGTAGAGAACCTGCATTCGTCACCCGTTAAACCCCAGTCGGAGTCTTGATAATTGCGGTGATCGGGTGTTGATAAACGGACTGGAACTGGAATTGGAGTTCGACATGGGAGGGGGGAGGAGAGTGTTTGGTAATGCTGGTCATCGCCTGAATCTGAAACCGATGTGTTGGTTCTCCGGGATCTGGACTTAGGCCTCCCAGTATCAACTTCCACAATCTTTGGGCTTCCATCAATGGCGTTGAAAGTAGCGTCGAGAGATGCTGAAAGCCTTCTGCTATGGATTGATGCTGTGTGCTCACTCCTACTCTCATCAAACCTTTCCTGTAATTTTCACAAACCAAAAACAACAAAATGTAATTGCTTTTCAAAACCTACATTGAATCAGTTTCACAACCAGACTACTTTCGGGTCCTTTACCATAGATTTTCTAGTTTGGATTTCGAATCTTTTCTCATTGCTGATCAGCTCTCGAGCTTTCTGGGCTCGAACTGTGGCCTGGGCTCTTATCAGAGCCTGCATACCGTGAAGTGTGGCTGTGGCTTGCTTCCTCACCAAATAGCCTCTGACCAGCGCTTGTAACTTCACCAGTCCTTTCAGAGCTCTCAGGGCTTTCCTCGCCTGTTTTCGTGCCCAAAATCAGGCAACAAAAAAACAAGATTTTGATTTCCAAAGCAAAGAAAACAGAAGCCGAAAAGGGAAGCGGAAATGGGAGTGCTAAAGCACAAGCGTTTCTAAGCAAAATTGATTGACAGGAGAGTCGAGACACCACAAAACAGAAGCGTTTTCAAAAACGCATCCTAATCTGTTTTTTGAAAACAGTTCACTTCATTCATGCGCATGAGACACTAAAAAAACCGGAGTGTTTTAAAAAATGCGTAGCACATGAAGTGTTTTTGAGAAACAGTTCTCAAGTCTAACATCACCCACTCACCAAGTATCCTCGAAAAACAGTCTGAATCTTGACGGCACCCCACCTCTCACGGCCACCACCGAACATGGTGCCTCTGCCGTGGCTGGTGAGTCGGACGACGGCCACCGCCGCTTGAGCGGCAGCCACGGCAGCGTCGGCGGCCGCCGCCGTGGCAGCAGCCACTGCAATTGCATGCTTGTTCTGCTCGTTCTCAGTGTCGGTATAGTAAGATCTTAACCAAGCTGCCTCCGCCGCCGATATGTTCGGCGGTATAGTGGTTGGATTGTGACACAACCCAACGGAGTCCCTCCCGGAATGGCCAGAACTCCACCCTCTCTTGTCCTTCCGGTCGCCGGGATTTGAATTGTCCTTGTGTTCCTTGTCTCTCTTCAACCCAAACAAGCCCTTGAACCACCGTGTTGCCCTTCCCATTCTCTCTCAGTGGAAGAGCAGTATACTATACCACTGAGCAGCGAAGAAAAAGGAACGTTACAAAGAGCAAAAGCCCAAAAGAGTGAATTTTTTAGAAACAGAGGCACTGTTCTTTTAGGTTACAGCTGGGTCCCAACTCCCAACCTAGACTCTCTCCATGCTGCAGAAAGGTATGATACATTGTTGTCAAAAAACAAAAACATAAAAAGCATTTTTGAAAAATGAGAAAAACCAGACCCACAAAGATCAGTGATGAATTCTCCATCTTTAAGAAAAAAAAAAAAAAAGAAAGAAAAGAAAAGGTGTCACGAGCTCGTGAAAAAACTGCATTACAAGACAAAACATGCCGCTGAGAGACGCAGAAATTATAAACAAATAATTGGAGTTTGCAGAAAAATCCAAGAAAGAGAAGCATTAAAAAAATTGAAGTAATAGAAGAGAGAGAGGAACCCACCTTCCTATAATCAGATTCCCAAAAGAGAGAAAGAATGAGGAAGACTCAAGGAAAGGGAAGTGCTCGAATTTTCATTCCCTCCAATGAGAAACTCAGCAAGGATTTTGAAAAGAAAAAGCAGTAAAGCACCCCTCTCTCTCTCTGATTCTTACTTTCTGGAGCGACGTGTCCTTAAAAAGAAAGATACCTCAGAGTCCACAGGCTCTGACAAGCTCGTGAAGCCTTCCATTTTTTTATGCTTCTTTTTTCAAACTCTGTATCTATTCTCTGCAACTGTTCCCTTTCAGTATTTATTCTTCATAACCCAGAAAAAACGAATCATTTTTTTACCATTTCATCATCCTGCAAACAATCTTTTCCTTACCTTGCTCAGCTCCTCAACTTCAAACCCAAAGCAACTGTAGTCTTCGGCTCCTTAGCTCCTAAGCAGAAACAAGTCATCTCTCTCTCTCTCTCAATCATCTCTCTGCTTCCCCATTAAATCACACCGATTAAAAGCGACTTTACCATTGAATTCTTTCGTCTTCTTCTCTGTCCCCAAATGATCATCATCATATCCAACCCTTGAAACAGACCCACCCCCTTCTTTTTTCTCTCTCTTTTGGGGTAAAAAAGATCTTTCGGTTGGTTGCAGTATCTACTGTGACTTCACAATATTTCTTTTGACTGTACAGTTTCTAGGCTCAAATCTTCCAGGCTCATGTCATTTTTTTTTTGTTCAGCTCAAAGTTGACGGAAAAAGGCTCTGGTGCAGAGAATTTACTTTTTGCAGAGTTGAGCTGGAGGCTGAAGCAATCTCTCCTCTTTCCTCCTCCTTTTCCTTTTCTCTACAGAAAGCGGAGAGTAAAGAAAATGACATGTTTGGTGGACAAGAATTTGAATAACATTTTATAGGAAATGATAAGAAAATTTATGTATAAAGATTTTCATTTTCAAAAACTTTGAAAAATACTCAAAATTAAAGGCCATTTATGACTTTAAAAAATAAAAAGTTCGAATTAACGTTCTTTCCCAAATTGAAAATCTGAAATTATTTAATTTATTTTCTATAATTATTTATTACCATTAAATCATAAAATATGAATATGTGACTGTAGACCCCCATTTAGGTCTTTCTTTTCTGCAGATCTTTTAGCCACGTGTCACCACCCCAGCGAGCCACGTGTCGCACCCTCAGTAGCCACAGGTGAATCAACCTTGCCTTTTGAAGTGCCAATGGAAGGATGACACGTGGAGGGGTCTTCTAGAAGTTTCCTGCCAGCTGCATGGGAGCGGATGAGAGAGAAATAGGGCAGGCTGCAGGCTGGTAGTGGGGTTTTTGGGTGGCTGTCTCTGCAGGTGGTTAGAGGGGCAGATCAGGGATAAAGAAAAAGGAAAAGAAAAGCTGCAGGAGAGAGGATTTTTGTGGAGAGGTATCCTGGGTTTTGGTGAGAGGACAGAGAGCTTTCAGAGGGGAAGGCTTTTGTTTGGGTCGTTTTTGGAGGGGAGAGAGGCCAGCTGCAGGATAGTGGAGAGGTAAGGGTGAGATGCTTTTAGTGCCGTCGTTAGAGATATTTTGAGTGAGGTTTTTCTTCTGGGGGGGGTTTTTTTGCAGAGGATAGTGAGTTTTTTGGGTGCTTTTGGGTTGCCGGGAGAGAGGTCTTCCTGGCCGTTTTCAGTGAGATATCTTGAGAGAGTCTTGAAGGCCTAGAGCAAGTTAGTTTGGAGGAAGTGAGGAAGGGGACGAGATATTCTAGATAGCTGTAGAGATAGAGAGGAGGCTACCAGAGAGATTCCTTAGCTGGAGAAGGCAAGTCGAAGAGGAGGCAAGGTGAGAGAGACTTGGAGTTGAAGAGAGCTTTGGAGAAGGGAAGAACATAGCAAGAGGGGGAAACTTTCAGGTTTGGTTACTGTACTTTTCCCCGTATGTTTTTATTTTTCATATCACCCCTGTTTCATTCCTCTGTGACTTTTATCCCGCTTGCTGGTTTGTTTTGGTTTGGCGATTATTGTTTTGAAACTTTCAGAGTTTGAGGTGTTTTATACTCTATCTTTTCACCATAACCCATTGATTGTTGGACCCATGGAGAAAATAATGAGATGGGTTCGACATGGTTGTTAAAGGATTTGTGTTCGTTTCCTGTTGCTATCCTCAAGTCTCTATGTTTTCCCCTGAATACATGCCTCCAGCTGTAAAAGTGTGAGGACTTGGATCGAAGGTGAGCCTAACAGTTTATGGTAAGTTGGTTGATGGGTCTGAGCTTTTGCATTGATTTATCCATGGAGGTATCTCATTTCTGTACGGGTTGATGGGACTATTATGATATAGAAAAGCTTTGTGGAAGAGATGAGATGTAAAATAAAGGTGACTGAAACATTTCTGGAACTTTCAAATGGAAGCAACACCACAAGCGTCTCATCTGTTCAGCCCTCTGTGTCTACAAGTTCAGCTCCCGTGTCTCCAAGCACCACAAGTGGCCTTAATATGGCAGAAACACTGGTTCAAGGCCCAGCTCGGGCACATGCTACTATAATTCCCCATTTATCTGTTGAAACTCCAAGATCCCAGTAGTTTCTCTGAATGAGAGGGGAAGAGTAGTAGTTGTTTCTAAGGAAAATGAGGAAAGGAAGCCAGAGAAGAAGCTAGGGGAGACATCTGGTGCATTTTTCAACTATGACTTCAGGTTATGTGTGAAATGAGATCAATAATAGTGCCTTAGGAAATCTTCAAGGAGTAATGATGCAGCTAGGCAACCAGCTATGTTCTCTGGACTGAGCTCCTCTCATGCTGGAAATAGAAGACCGTTGTCATCAGAAGGCCCAAAATCAACGTCAAGTAGACCTGCTACGCTAACTGGAAGGTCCGCTTTACCAGCAATATCAAAGTCCTCAAGACCTTCTACACCTATTTCACGAGCCACATTGCCTTCTGCAAAGCGCACAGTTCCTCCTGTGAGATCCTCCACGCCTACGAGATCTGCTGCACGTCATCCTATACCAACTACCAGACCATCCGTCACAGCTTCCAAATCACCATCAAGATCAGCAATGCCATCCTGCTCGACCTTCTTCAGTGGCAAAGTCAGGTCCCACAGCAGCTGCTCCCCCAGGTCGTTTCCTTTTCGGTGGTAAATCTACTTCTACTGAAGCTGGTTCTGATATTAGACCAAGACAACAACCATGCATGAAAATACCTTACCCATATCACCACTTTCCATTACTCTCATATACCCGTCCACTACTTTCTCTCTCTACATTCCACAATACCCATTTCCCATCTCATGCATGCCCACGTCAAACCCAAAAACCACCACTCACCAATACCCATTTCCCTCTCTAACTATCACATCCATTTCATACCCACATGCACCTGAACCATGCGTGCGTGACCACTCCACCCCATTCCATTTCTAAACCCTCATCATACCCATTTCCCTCTCCATCTTCAACTCTATTCATACCATTATGCCTACGTTCCCACCCATGTCATTCTTACACGTATATACCCATTTCCCATGCCATGCATGCAACTATTTGACTCTTTGCTCCTCTAAATTGGAATTCTGACCGCTCATGTCGAAAGGGAATGAAGTTACTGATGAGCACCAAAGGAGTTGAGAAATTTGGCAGATCTGACCACCCTGTGTTCGGAAAATAACAGATTGGTGGACATTTGAAATTGGCTTGAGATCGGCAAGTTTCATGGAAGTTTGAGACCACTAAATGCTAATGCACTGTCACTGATGCTCCTGGACATCATGACTTCTTCAAGAACATGCTGGACTCAAAGAGATGCAAAGCTGCACCAAATAACACCATAACCCTCTCGGAATTAATCCATGAAAAGCTCGACTCTCTCTTCGAGTTACTCTACAGTGGAGCCATGCCTGCAGGCCATCACCATTGCCAGGCTGCTCAGCAACTGTTGAACAACACTTTCAACGAGGAACTATCCAGCTACCAGCGAAGCTTTCTCAGAAGCACCAGCGACTCTGGGAAAATCAATCAGCACAGAATGTTTCAATTGTGGACTGTTGTTAGTCAGTTGCAATCAGAATTGGCGGATTATAAGAGCCATTTATAGAAGTTTAGAAGCAGAGGCTTCATCTGCAAAAGTGACAAGGACAGAGTCTCACTCTCCCATTTTTTCTCTAACAAGAAATCACGGGTTGAGAAGAGGTGAAATATGGGATCATTGGCGAAGAAGGGTTTGCAGCAGTACCTTTTACAACTTCAGCGTCACCCTTTGAGAATCAAGACCATTATAGCGACTGTGTTGTCAGTTGTCAGTGACAGTTTCTCCAAAGCTATCGGGTATGCAGAAACTTCAACTGAAGCATCTCTTTCTCAAAGTGCTTCTTGGATCTGGTCATCTTAAGCCCTTCGGACATTTTCCGCATACACTACTGGATAAGTTTTTTTAAAGGGAAGAAAGATTCAAAGACAGTGGCCAAGGATGTGGTCCTCGAACAGTTGACTACTTCAGCTTGGAGCAACTTTGTATTCATGATGGAGAAGTGGTGGGAGTTGTCAGTGATTAAAATAAAGGTGTTTTCAATAATAAGCGAGCTTAGCACGAAGCAGACATGAATAGGGTTGTTGATGACATGGTTGCTTTCTCTTCACCCTACAGTACAAATGGCTTGGCTTCGCCTATTGCCGTTTCCTTTTGCTCTTCGTTTGATACATTGGAGGCAGACCCTCAACCTTTTGGTTGTATCATACCAGGAAACGAAGGACCTGGTAAGGTGCTGCATTCTTCTTCAGCATCGGCTGATACATTGTCAGAGAAGAAAGTTTCTGGATCTTTGGCAAATTTACCTGTTAATGTTGAAGGGAAATCAGGAGATTCACTTCCTTACTCCCTCTTGCCACCAATTATCATTCCCAATATTGGCTATAGTTTGAGATGGTAATGGTACCCCATCACCCTCTTCAATGAGCTCCACCATCTTAATTCAGAGGAAGGCATGATAGAGATCTTGAAGGAGAAGGGGAAGGAATTATTGGTGTTGCGGGGACTGCTTACCTTGGAGATAATTCTGTAGAGTGCTGTCAATGGCGATCTACACTGCGTTGTTAGTGGCTTTCTCATCGCTATTTCTGTAACAGCTGGAGTATGAAAGAGGTGGAGGATGCTAGTAACCATCAGGAAGCTTCCGATACATATGGCTTTGAAGGAGACCCACCTTCGGGCTATGCACAGAGGCAGTTGATGAGCTATTGGAATGCAATGCTTGCTTTGCCAATTGTACTAATTTGCTTGAAACAAAGTGGCGAGCGAGAGAACCACCCTGTTTTACCAGCTGTCACTGTTTCTGCTGCTCAAATAATAAATCCTTGTCTCCACATTGAGGCTTTACAAAGTTATGTGAGATCCTCATGACAATAGCTTCCAAATCGACAATCCCAAGATATGAGGCACTAATGCAACAAAATGCTGCCATATCTGAGCGTGGTAATGCTTTTCTGGAATGCGACAATGCTATTGCTGCCCTTCGATCTTTAGAAAGTGTCGTCTCAATTCCACGTGGAATGAAATGTATGGATAGCCTCCCGAGTCACGCAGCTAATGGAGGGGTGGAACTTGTAATTGACAGACAAGAGCAAACTCCTGCCAAAACAGAAACCGCAGTCCTGTTTGAGGATCTTCGAGAGCTCGGTATTCTTATCAGAAAGGGAGAACTCCATGGAAACGTCTTCAGAATCAAGCCACCTATGAGTTTCTGCAAAGATGATGCGGATTTCCTTGTTGATGCTTTAGATTGCCGCCTAACAAAATTGTGAGGATCAAATCTCCCAAGAGCTGGAGGTGAAGTCTTCACGCCCCTTGGGCATCCTTGCATCCCTTCTTCTTTAATTTCGAAAATAACTCTTTTCAAATAATTTTCTAGATTTAATTTGTTTTAAAATAATTTCAGACTCTTTTATATTTCCTCCTTAGCATTATTTTTACATTCCAAAAACCCATTCTTTTAATAAAATTCTGCTACCATTTTTCTTCATGGCGAGCAATTTTCACATTTTCTCTTTTCTTAAAAGGTTTTAAAAATAAGCCAGACTTTAATTTTGTAATTCCAATTAATGGAATTTACGAAATTAATTCATGCTAAAATAGATCGGGCTTTGGTGGGGGCCCCACATACATGATTTTATGATTGATTGATTGACTGATTGATTAACTTGATTATCATACCTGATTGATTTTATTATGCTCTGTGACATATCTCGTGATTGTTATTATGCACTAACCTCCTCTTGATAGCGCATATTGGTTCGCCACCCAGGTACGTATTTTTTTTTCGCATCATTGTCACTCTTTATGCTTGTTTCTAATTCTCATACGTGCATGATCGATTTGAGTATTCATTGACTTTTTCATTGGTTGCCATGTTAGCTTCATTTCATTAGTAGAGACCCGACTCTAGGGACTTAGAGGGGTGCTACGGTCTTTACCGTACCTTCCCGATAAGTAACCTGACCCCCGAACCCGATCCGGTTTTTCGCAGACCACCTTTTCCAAAAATAAGGAGTCACACTTAGGGTTTTTCTTTCTTATTTTGTTTACCCTTTAAAAATAAAACAAAAATAAGTGGCGACTCCAAGTCATTTTCGAATAATCAATAAAAATCAATTTTTCAAATAAAAATCGAGTTCGCCATCGAGTGGGAAACGCATTGAGCGCGAAATGCGGGGTCCACAGTGACTTTTAGATGGGATAATTTATTATTTAATAACTATTATTAAAAAAAGTGAGATTTAATTCATTAATATAAAAATAAATAAGAAAAATAACCTCAAATATTTTAAATTAGTATTTTTTTTATCTATTTAAAAATAATTTAAAATACATACACTTTTTAACTAGTCATTTAATTATTCCTAAAAATATTCATTTATTTGTCATGTCATTAAATCAATTAATAACTAGACTCCTCCTAGTGTATGTATATATATATATATATATATATATATAATTATTTTATTATTTGAGAATTTATTTTCTCTATAAACATTTTAATGTAAGAATTTGAAAAGAAAAAAAAGAGTTTATTATAGTATTAATAAATTACAAATAAATTCATATTCTTGATAATAAATAAACCAAAAATAAATTTTATTTATTATATTAATAATTGTTTAATATAATAGCGAATAAAATTTGTTATAAGAGTTTTTTAGATATAAAATATTTTACAATATATGTTTGTATTTTGATATATAGTACAAAAATAAATAAATATTTTATATTATATAAATTAATCATAATTAAAATAATTATATATTATTAAATTTATTATTTAATAAACAACCTTTATTACTTTTTAAATTAGTAATTATTATTAAATAGGATTTGTTTGATAATATTTCCTCTTAAATTTTGAAAAAATAAAAAAATATTAATCCTATTTAAATATGATATTTTTTGCACAATATTTCCTAAAATTTTAGGAAACTAAAATAAGAATACTAAGGGGGTATTTGTTTCTAGTGAAAAAAATATCAAATAATAAAAATAATAATAAAATATTATCTAAAAAGAAAGGAAATATTTATATCAAGAAGTCTAGTTGTCAATTGATTTAAATAACATAACAAGTAAAAAGGAATTTTTGGAAATAATTAAATGACTCATTAAAAATACATGTATTTTAAATTATTTTTAAATAGATGAAGATAATATTAATTTAAAATATTTTGGGTATTTTTATCATATATTTTCATATTAGTGAATCAAATTTCACTTTTTCTCATATTTATTAGGTATAAAATGAATTTTTTAAAAATGGCTAGAAAATATTTTTTTTTAAGAAGAAAAAATGGTCATTATAAAGTAATAAGACATTTAAAAAATATTTTTACCAAACAAACAAAAACCTTTGAATATTGAAAATATCTTTAAAATATAATTTCTAAACATCGACTTATAAACCAAATAAAAATTATAGCTTATATTTCTATTTCTAATTCTAATAAAAGTATGAATAAGAAACTATCCCCAAGCTTATGATTTATTTAAAATGAATCTATTAAATATAATGAAATAATCCTTAAATTTGTGAACTTGACCCTTCCAATATTTTTATTTGAAAAGTAACATACTTTGGACATAAATTCCTTTTACCATTTCTGAAGGAGCCATTAATAGAATGGTCATGTTATGGTCACATAAAACGATATCTAGCAAGTTGTGTTCATAAGAACGCGAACTAAATATCGTTCTTAAGAAAAACGAATCAAGTGCTATGTTCTAAAGAATACAAACTAAACAATGTATTGTCAAGAATATGATCACATATAATTGAAAGAGAATCATTCTTATTATAACCTATAACATAAATGAGTTCATCTGTGTTATAAGAAGTTATTGTTTTCTCTAATAAGAGAATGACATGTGGATTCCTAATAATTATAAATATAAAAAAACTTTTAAGGAAAAGATAATTGAAAATTAGTATACTTACAATTTTAAGTATTTATATGTAAGTTTTAAAATAAATAGTTATTTTTGTAAGAAAATGATAAGGGTATTTTTGTCAAAATAAAACCAAAAAATGATAAAAGTTAAGTTTTCAAAATTAGGTTTTGAATTATTTTGATCAAATAACTCATTTATTTATGACATAAATACTCTTAATTATATATAATAAATGAACTAACTGGTTTGTCTAAAAAATAAAAAAGAAAAAGTGATAAACTTATTAAATTTATGTCTTTAAAATGGCTGTTATAATTTCGTAAAAAATGTTTTATAATATGAAATTAAAATTAAAAATTGTTAAAATAGTTAATAATTTAAAAGTAAAGTAAAAAACCAAAATAAATATCCAATCATGATGTTTGAATTTAAGAGCTAAAGATGCATGGATTTCAAACTAGCCTTTTGGGTTTTCTGACTTTATGCAGACAAATGAAAACAAAAACGTCTCTGGATGTGTCCTTGATTTTTTAGAGTCCATGTACCAGCATGCCCAAATTTCAATCGGGTCAAAATGGTCAATCACTTATGATTCGGGCTTGTAAACTTAGCTGGCTTTTCTCTGATATGGCGTCCGTAATCCGTATTTCCATACAAACCAAATTCATGGCTCATATTTACGAAAATACCCCCATGTATTGATCATTATATGCTTGACCCATAACAAAAAACTAAGGCCCCATCCACCCCCCTCATAGGAAAATAGGGCCTATTTAGCAACCGTTTCGAGAATAATATTTTATTCTCTAAAATAAAAACGTAAAAAATAACTAAAAACTATTTTTTTTAATTATTAAAAACAAAAAATAAGGTGTTTTCAGATAACATCTTTTAATTATTTTCATTTGTTTTGTGAAAACTGTTTTAGAAAATAATTATATAAACATATAAAATAATTAAAAATAAAACACTAAATACAAAATTTATTTTTAAAAAAATTAAAAATATTTCAAATTCCTAAAACTATTCTTAAAAACTGATTTTTAGAATTATTTTCGAAAACAGTTATCAAACAGTGTTTAAAGTTTTGAAAAACTATTTTCTATTCTTTATAACAAAAAGTAGGAAAACATATTTAGTATTTAAAATACCATTTTATGTTTTCTATTCTTAAAAATGGAAACTATGATAATTTTTTTTAATTATTTTGAGTTTACATAATTAGTTTTAAAAAATTATTATACAAACATATAAAATCATTAAAAATAAAGCACCGGATAAAAAAATCATTTTTAAAGCTAGGTTAAAAACATTTCAAAATTCTAAATTGACTTTTGTCCCATAAAATATCCAAAAATTATTTTTTAAAAAAGGACTAAAACTACAAATTGATTCAATAATCCTTTTAAACCTTCTTCCCAATTTGGAGACGGAAAATTAAGAAAGTTTCAAAATGTCTACATTTTGAAGTCTAATAATACTACTACTATCTAATATTTCAATCTAAATGCAGAATAAAACTTAAAAAATAAAATAAAATAATGGAAATTATTGACTTGAATATGGACTCCGGGCTTGCTTTTCTTTTGGGGCCAATTGGATTCAATTTGCTTCCTTTGGAGCCATTAACGTGCCTATTTTTTTTTTCCCTTTTTCCGTTACAGCAAATATTCAAATTTATTTTTCTTTGAGATTACGTAATTTATTACTTGAATATTATTTTTTTTTAAAATATAATCTTTTAATTTTTATTTATTTTTTAAAATTAGAAACCAATCAAAATAGTTTCTATTTCTAACCGTGGGCACAGTGCTTTTCCCGCGCCCCGACATCCGTACGCGTCGGCACGCGACACATAAAAACGGCGGTTTCGCCTTCCAAAAATAATCAGGTGCGGCTCAATCAAACCGAAGACACCTTCTTGCCCAATGAAAATAGGAAACCTGGCAAGAAAACCCCACCCGACCACGGATGCAGCAAAGCTACGCCGCACTCGAAATATTCTCCGATAAAAGGATTATTACACGAGGCCATATCCACGTTAAAGCCCTCCCCAACTCTCACCTGAGAATTGAACACATGGTGGCACTAGTCTCTTTTTGGTTTCTAGAGACCACCGTGATCTAGGTTTCAGTCGTGATTTTCCTGCTCCTCCGCCGTGTAGGGTGGTTTTTGATCGGAGGTTTAGGGTTTAGCCGTCATTGGAGATTAGGGTTTTTGGTGGGTTTAAGAATGGAGAATGTGAAAGTGAGAGTGAAACAATTTGGCTTGACAAAGCCAATTTCTTATGTGAAACCTACTGATTTCGATATAAGAAGAAGTTTCGAGTTAGAGAAAGTATGTGATCTTCTTTTTTGGAATTTTATCGTTGTCTTTTGTTTGTCATTATCGTTCAAATAATGTTATTGATCGATAAATTCATAAATGTTTTTAGAGGAATGTGATCAAGGTTTTTTTTTTTAATTATTATATTTAATTTGATTTTGATGGTCCAATCAAAGTTCAATTATTTTTTGGATCAAACTTATTAATTATATTTTTCAATCACTTTAAATTACTATTTCTAGATTTCTATAATTCTTTGTAGATTAACATAGAAAGAAAGAAAGGATGAAGAAGGTGTAAAAATAGGAAACAATGAGGTAAAATTGAATGAACATTATGTTATCTTTGTGTTTGTTTTCATATTTCCATATTTGTGTTTATTGCTTTAAATTATGTTTGGTTTCTAAGAAAACGAAAGAAAGAAAAAAATTTAAAATAAATAAATCATTTTTATATATTTTTTAAAACTTATTTTATTTATTATAAAGATTAAATAATTTTAAAATATATAAATTTCTAATTAGTTTAAATTACATTTCATTTTCTTTCATATTTTTCTTAATATTTTCTAGAAGCAAAACATTAATGGGACGTTTGGAATAATTTTCATTTTGCATTGCAGGTGTTGTGGGATGGTGGGGTGTACCAAGTTGAGGAAGAAGCAAGGAAGAGGGAAGAGATTATTGAAAAGCTACGTGTGGTGAGTTGCTTAGTTTATTAGGCTCATTTTAATTTATTTGGATTTTTTTTGGTTTTGTTCGGAAATTTGAAGAAAAGAAAATGGATGTAAAATTAATTTTTTGTTTTTGGTTTTTTGATGATATGACAGGTTGTTAAGAGCTGGGTAAAGCAAGTAACTCGGTGGAAAGGATATACAGATAAAATGGTCGAGAATGCCAATGCTTTGATTGTAACTTTTGGGTCATATCGGCTTGGGGTAAGTTTATATGGGCTTGTTGATACTCTTCCATTGTAGCGCACAGACCCCATTTCTGCCGTTCATTTTGCCAAGGCCTTTGGAAAGAGGTTCTTTTAGTTCTTGGGAAATCTAGTGGTCTTTTGCTTACCAATAATGTTGACAGGTACATGGCCCTGGATCAGACATCGATACTCTGTGTATTGGGCCATCCTATGTGAATCGGGAGGTGAATGATTTCTTTGTTGACAGGTCTTTTGCTTCTTTTCTTTCTTGGGTTACCTGCCCTTACAACTGTCTGTGACATTTTCTAGGAAGACTTCTTCATTAGGTTGCATAATATCTTGATTGGTATGGAAGAAGTGTCGGAACTGCTAGCAATCCCCCATGCCCATGTCCCAGTAATGAAGTTCAAGTTCGAGGGAGTATCAATTGATCTTCTGTATGCAAGTGTCTCCCATTTGGTTGTTCCTGATGTAAGCGTATGCTTGTGTTCTCAATTCTTCTTTACTTGTACATCTTTTCTGATACTTAGAAGTTTCTGCCTACTTCTTTAACCGATAACCGATTCATTTACAGGACTTAGATATCTCCAATGAATCTATACTATATGAAGCTGATGAGCCAACAGTTCGAAGTCTCAGCGGCTGCAGGGTTGCAGACCAAATTCTTCGACTTGTTCCAAATGTTGAAGTAGACATTGAATTTCCTAACTTTACAATATTGTTTATTCCTCAATGTGTACTCCCATCCTTCGCTGATTCTTTTCCTCTTTTTCTTGACTAGCATTTTCGCACAACGCTCAGATGTTTGAAGTTTTGGGCTAAAAGGCGCGGTGTTTATTCAAATGTAAGTGGGATTAATTCTACATGCTTTACATTTTTAGTCTTGCTGCTCAGCTTTGCTTGTCATATTTAGGTTACCGGATTTCTTGGTGGGGTGAATTTGGCTCTTCTAGTTGCTCGTGTTTGCCAGCTTTATCCTAATGCAAATACCAGTATGTTGGTTTCGCGTTTCTTCAGAGTTTATACTCAGTGGCATTGGCCCAACCCTGTAATGCTGTGTCCCATAGAAGACAAAGAGCTTGGTTTTCCAGTATGGGATCCTCGCAGAAACCCCTTGGACAGGAATCATCATATGCCAATCATCACACCAGCATACCCAAACATGAATTCCAGCTACAGTGTTTCAACAAGTACTCTTGAGGCTATGATGAAGCAGTTCCACACCGCCAATAAAATCTGCAATGTATGATCATAAATCTCTCCACAATCTGTGGCTTTTTTCACAGGAGCTAATGGTTTTCTTGTGAATACAGGACATTGAGCTCAATAAATCCAGCTGGGGTGCCCTGTTTGAGCCTTTCCTCTTCTTTAGATCATACCAAAACTACCTCCAGGTTGACATAACTGCGACAGATGCTGATGATTTACGTGCTTGGAAAGGTTGGGTGGAGTCCAGGTTGAGGCAGCTGACTCTAAAGGTAAAACCACTTCTCAGAACTGTGTTACGAAGAGAAAGACTATATATCTTAACTTTCTAGTTGATATTAGTATACTGAATGGTGGTCTGTGAGATTATACTGTTTTGATTACACCATCTGATGTTGTACAGGTAGAGCGATGTACAATTGGAAAGCTGCTATGCGTTCCATGTCCGCGTGAATACGTCGATACATCCAGGCAGTGTTGCCATTGCACTTATTTCATGGGGTTGAGGAAGAAACCGGGAGTGGAGGTAGGAGAAGTGATCGACATACGTGTGGCAACTCAGGAGTTCAAGGAAGAAATAGTAAACATGTTCTCGTTCTGGACACCAGGAATGGAAATCCATGTATCTCATGTTCTCAAGAATCAGCTCCCATCTTATGTTTTTCCAGATGAGTATAGAAAAAGGTCTCAGTCATCAAAGTCCATAAACCAGCAACATCAAAACAAGAGGAAAATAAATTCTGAGATGGTTGATGGGAAGCCCAGTGCTTCTGGGTGTATGTCTGGTGGAATGTCAAACAGCTCCAGTCAGCTGAAGGCAGATATGGGATCATGCAAGACTGGGTATAAGAGGAGAAGATTAACACCTGAAGAGGGTTTTGGTGAGGAGAGTAAAGGGTTATCGGTATCAGAATCAGAATCAGAATCAGATGGGCTAGCAAAGGAAAAAGGCTCAAGCTTACTGCAAAATGCCTTGCTGAAGGAGGTAGAGGTCTCTGAAAATTTTCTCTGACTCTCTATTTTAATGTACTTGTTTGGCCTTTTTACCAACTTTTGTTACTCACATTTTCCTTGCTGTGTTGCATGTGAATCTTGAATCTTGAAGCCAAGGGTTGGTGTTTGCTGTGGGATGTTAGCCAAAGCTCAGGGTGAAGAGGGATGTGGTTTCACCATGTATTCTCAGGAATTCTAGTAGAACTTGTAACTTGTGGGATAAGGCTTTCAGCAGCATTAACTTGAAGACTTTGTATTGGGGTGTCATATGTATATATGTGCCATTGTTGCACACCTGTATGATCTCTGTTGACTCTTTGTAATTTAGCTTATATATAGTGCAGAATGTGATTATCGTTGTTCTTTGTATTCTTTAGTACGAAAGCAGAGAATTTTTTTTTTTTTTTTTTCATTTTTCTTTTTGGAAGCAACATTGGTGGAAGTTAAGATATTGTGAGCATGGGCCAGTAGAAGCCCCTGGACTTTCAATTGGGCCACAATTGACCCAATGAGGTGCCCAATGTCCTCCCTGCCAGGCCAGGATCGAATTAAAGGCCCCCGACCTCCAATAGGCCTAGATAAAAATGGACCCAGATAAGGGCCATTCGCTTGGCATTTTTAGGACCGGTAGCCTGAGTTAGCAGTGGCCCAAGTGAGGTGTTTCTTCTTTATTGTGTGTAACATGCATGGCGTGCAGGTTTTTTGTTTCCCACCATCGAAATTTATTTAAAAGAAGAAGCAGTTCCAGAAATCTACCATTACGGTTATCTCAAATATGGTAAATGCATTTTATCCTTAACTCTGAAGTCAATATTCAAAAATCAGCCTGCAGAAAGGAAAGTCTCCATTAACGAATTTGAAAGGCAAAACAATATTTTTAAGACAAGGTGAATAAAGAAGGAAGAAGGAAGAAAGGAGAAGAATCTCCATTGTTCTCAGGCATATGTATATGTTTATATAAGAAAAGTAAAAAGAAAATAAACACATGCATGCAACATGAAAGCATGTATGCATGGGATGGAAGGTTGAATCACGTAGCATGAGTGAGGTTGGAAGAGGGACATCTATGGAGGGACCCTTGTGTCGAGATATAGGGGGGTGGAGGATGATGGGAGAGTAAAAGGAAAGCAGAGAAGCTACAAAAAAATAAAAATGTGACAAAGGAGAGGCCATGTGTGGAGGGGACATGTCATGCCAATTTGAGAAATAAAGAAACGGTAAGTTGAACAAATCATGGAACTAACACCCCTACTCATGCAAGGCCCTGCTGCACATAAAAGAATATTCAAACACCAAGTCTTATTGCATCTCTCTGCCACTTGTTGCTTATAAGGTGGACAAAAGGGTCTGGGACTGTGCCCTAGTTGATCCACCCTACAATCTCACTAGACCCCTCTAGCCTTCCCTTTCATCCACAGACAGCCATGATGGGTTGGCGGGTTTGGGTGATGATGATGATGATATGGTGCTGTTGTTGGGGTGGTGAGCAGTACTGGTGTGTGGTGTGGAGTGTGTGTGTGTGTTCAAGAATGACAATATCTCTTTGAAAACAACCAAAAGAAAGACTACTGCTAGCTACTGGAGATTTAGATAAGGGGACAAGAGGAGAGAGAGGCTAAAAGCTGGGGGAATGGGTAAGTTGCTGAAAAGGGTTAGCCATGTGAGAAGCATGATGGTCTAGAATCATGTTGTCTTTCTCAATTTCTATATATTTTTTCCCTTCTTCCATAGCTGCCTTCTAGCTTCTATTTTACACCCAAGGGGAATGGCAGCCATGACCCCTCACCTCTTCATAGAGCTGCCTGTGGGGACTCTCTTTCTTCAATACATCCAGTCCAGGCTTGTTTCACCTCCCTTATTATTATTCTTCCCTTTGTTTTTTTATGACTCCATATGCTGCCAACATGCCCTATACAACATTTATGTGCGAATGGGGATTTCTTTAATATTCAAATACCAACTTAAGATATTTTCATATCATATTATATTTATGTCCATACAACATTTGATATATGTTACTATATACTTGGACCAAAAAGAAAAAAAAAAACAAAAAAACAAATACCCTTGTGAGCCATAGGTGATTGACTTGGGAAAGCTGTGATACTGATAAAAACAAATATTCTTGCTCATGCTTTATGTTTTTCTTTGGTGGTTTAATTATGTTAATTGCGTGCCCTCGCTCTACCATGTGCTTCGGTAGAGCATGCAATTGACCCGAGATAATCTTAATCTAATGCATATAATTAGGTACATAAACAAAACCTATATTGCAGTAAAGTGTTTGCATACTTGCATGTGATTATGCACCTAGGATGTTGCTAGCAATTTCTGGTATATGAGAGGCCACCGTTTTTGTGCACCCTTTTGGGTGATAGACAATGGGTCCCTTTCCATTTTGTGAATCGGGACATCAAAAAGTTAGAAGACATCCTCCATTTTAACTGCGGTTGTTTGACAAGGGGCCATGGTGCTTCGTCATTTTTTTTTCTTGAATTTTTTGAAATCAATGTAAAGAGAAGTCATAGATCTACAACATTTTTGGCCACAAAAGAAAGATAAAATGTGTCCTGATCAGGCGAGGCTCACACACAACATACACACATGCCTGGGAGGAAATATTGGCTTTATACACTGGGGAGTTTGAATTTAAGGCCACATGGCCTAGACATGAGTATTATTCATTTGGCATGCTTGCATAATTTGAAGTCGTGACCTTTTCTGATATGACATTGATTACTGAATCATTTTGCGTGGAGGAGTGGTGGGTTTCCACGCCAAACGCCACCCTTCTTTAAAACGTCTATTTTTAGCAAGAAGTTCCGGGATCGTTTGTTATATGATTTATCACTTTGGAGATGTGCAGAAAAAGGAAGGGAAAAAACCAAGCCCAAGCCAAAGACTTGGGTGAACACAATTTCAATGCGTCACGCTGGACGTTCCCCCAAATCGCATGAGGCAAAAACAGTTTCTCCCGTTAGGTTGCTACCAATTTTGCTGACCTCCCATGTCAAATTTTCTCTCTTAGGGCCATATCCCAACAGTAGGATCGATCGATCAATCAATCAAGCTGGTTCAAGTAGGCATCATTCGCCATCACATCAAATGAAAATGCTTAGCTATAATTGCCACCTGATCATCATTCGTGTCTGCTATTATGGAAATGAGCTGACAAATTTGGAATGATTAATGGAACATCAACAGCATAAATGCACATCATTAATTTGACGAGTGCCTGCTCTACTGTTCTGTTTGGGATACACGGTTGCATGGTGACACTTTTGCCGTACAGAAAGAGACTTGAATCTAATCTTGAACATTCAGACTATTAAATCCCATAAAGTCGCCCTCAGATTAGTAGTCTCTGATTTTGGTGGAGAAGTCATATTAAGTAGGCAGACATGGTTTGGAGGCAATGGCTGGTAAACGCATAACAGCAGCAACGCGTGTAAGTGCTGAATTCAAAAGCTTGGTGCCAAAAAGTTTTGGAGTTGGATGGATTTGATGGGGTTGGGTCCGGAGAAAAAGTAGTGGGGTTGGAGTCTTGAGGAGGAGGAGAAAAGGGGAGATGAATTGGAACTGTAGAGGCACAGAGAGTGATAAGAAGGGGAGGGATCGTACGTAAGAAAAGAACAAAAGTGGATTTGACCGGTGTGTGTCTGCGTGGAATAGTCGATACCCCCCTCGTGCAACATCTGCATAAAGAACTTCTGCCACTTCAAAACAGACAAGAACTTGTTTTCTTTTCCTTCCCTATGCTGCTGCCATGGCTGTTCTCTTCTGTGGAGGCCCTTTCTCTCCCCACAACCCACCTCTTTTTTTTATTCTTTTTTTTCTTTAATAATTTGGAATACTGGGTTGAATGAATTATTTTGAAGGGTGGGGGAGGAAACTAAATTTGAGTAAGCACTGGAATGTTGTTGCTTTCTTGAAAAGGTAATCAGAGGGAGAAGAAGTGCTTGGGAAATGTAGATGCATCAATTTTAGGAAAATGTGACCTCAACAATGACAAAGAGGCATTCTGAAAAAATATACATGTGAAAGATAAAAGTATGATGCATGGGAAACAATGCCTTTGGACCTTTGGAAAGTGTTGCATTCATTTTTCAAGCAAATGGGGTCGGTTGTTTTGACTTGTTTTGCCACTCTGTTTTGAACGATGACATCAAAAGGTGAAAAAAAGATTTACAATTGACATAAAACACCCCTGTTGACTGTCATTCATGGTTTACTATTCAATTCTCCTGGTGAGGAACAGAAGAAAGGTCACAATCCTTAGCAGGGAGATATTATTGAGGATTATATGGGGGGTTGGCCGGTTGGGTTGGGAAAGGGCGAATTATAGACGCGGACCACAGTGGAGAGTAGAGCCAAAGCCCCCCACTGAAAAAGTATGAAAAGAAAAGGAGAAGACCATGGGAATGGAGGAGGTGATTGGCCAAATATTTCTACCCTACCCTATCAACACAGCCCATGGTGTTCAGATAGTATAGAGCTGGATGATGATGACTTCAATCACCACGTGTCTTCCTCACACTTGAATGCCTTCCCCTCTGCCCTTTTGTCTACACATCAAAAGCTCAGAACAAAAAGGAAGAGAC
This sequence comes from Vitis riparia, assembly GCF_004353265.1. Taxonomy (NCBI): domain Eukaryota; kingdom Viridiplantae; phylum Streptophyta; class Magnoliopsida; order Vitales; family Vitaceae; genus Vitis; species Vitis riparia. The sequence goes on along the minus strand of NC_048441.1, from coordinate 17,353,755 downwards.
ATGTCTGGATTTATGAGACACTCCCCAAAACGGCCAATTGCTTTGTGGCATCACTGTTCCAGTCTCTCTCTTTCGTTTTCTCTCCTCTTCCTTGAACCATCCTTTTTAACTTTAACGCAAACTGCCAACCCCTGACAGTGAAAGCTTAACAAAATAGTCCACAATAATTAATGGAATTTTTTGGGAAAATAACAACAAAAATTCTCCTTTATCATACTTTCAGGAAGACCCCATCTCTCCCAACCAAAAAATCAATAATTCACAATCACAAGTTCAGATTTTAAAATTAAAATGAAACCAAAAAAGAAAAAAGAAAAAAAGAAAAAATAAAATAAAATTACACCTGGGTGCCTATGTTTTGGTGGTCTCAACTCTCAAGATGATGAAGTGACCACTATGCAGATCAAGGGCTGTTCTTCATCCTTGGTATCAGCAGTTGGGAGTGGTGATACTGTGTCTCCGCACCCTGCGCAGGTTAGCGTCTTCGCCCTCATGGCTTGGTAGTTCCAATCAGTGGTCCCAACCACATACAACATCATCCCAGCGCAGCAGACCTGGGCCGCAAGCAAGCCCACCCAAAGTCCACAAAACCCAACACCCAGCCAAAACCCAAGCCCAACTGCCACCGGCATGCCCACCAGATAAAATGCGCCGAGGTTGACGTTGGCCGCCGTGCTGGGCCGTGCGCTTCCTCTGAGGACCCCACATCCTACCGTCTGTGGACAGTTTCCGAGCTCGCAGAGCCCTAGGATTGGCAGGGCCGCTGATGTCAACCGTAGGATCTCGACGTCAGACGTGAACATCCGGCCCCACCTATCTCTCATCCCTGATGCAAACATGGTTGCTGAAAACCCCATCACACCCGCGAAAAACACGGATACCATTGCTGATACCCTTGCCTTGTCTGGACGATTCGCACCGAGTTCGTTCCCCACGCGACTCGACACGGCGAACCCGAGTGACGATGGGAACACGTAAATCAACGACGTCGTTTGTATCAGAACACCCATTGATGCAACCGTTGCCTTGGGGTTCACTAGAAGCCCACACAGTACGATCATGATCTCGTACCACCACCACTCCAAACACACCGACACGCAGCTGGGGGCCGCCAGCCGGAGCAGCGGCTTCCACCCGGTCAAGCAGTCTATGCTCGGCGTGGTCCACGTTGGCTCGTGTATCCCGCGGGCCCACACGTAGGACACGAGGAAGATCAGTACGAAGAAGTTGGAGGCAGAGGAGGCGGCGGCGACGCCGGCTACGCCGAGTCGAAGGTGGGAGACGAGGATGAGGTTGATGGGTAAGTGGAGGATGGTACCAAGAAGTGATGCTATTGTGAGAGGGTGGGTGATGCCCTGTGCGCGAAGGTAAATGCGGATTGGGTGGATAAAGGAGTTGGTGAAGAGGTCAGGGAGAGAGAAGACAAGGTACGTGTGAGCGATACGTGTGATATCGGGGTCCTGATGCAAATAAAGAAGAATTTTGGACATGTTGAGCCAGAGGAGTGAGATGGGTACTGATGAGAAGAGAAGAAAAATCACAGAGCGATGAAGGGTCAAAGAGAGTAGCTTTGGACGTTGAGCTCCAAAGGCTTGTGAGCACAAGGGCTCCATCCCCAGTGCCAGGCCGGAAAGCACCGAGTATCCGGTGATGTTAGCAAAGGCTATGGCAAGAGAACCGGCGGCAAGTTGGATGTCGCCAAGATGGCCGAGGAAGAGCATGGAGAAGATAGAGCGAGAGTAGAGAATGAGAGCCGTTAGAGCTATGGGGAAGGAGAGGCGAAAGAGTGATTTGGCTTCAGTGATGATCTCGGAGAGGGATGGGCAAACGAATTGCGACTGCTTTTCCGGGTTGGTTTTGGAATTCTGGAAGTCCTTTATACAGTTGGGTAATGATAAAAAATCGGAATACGGTTTCTCGCTCACACCTCTGGTGGCGATGTTGGAAGTGGTGTTTGGATTACACATACTGATGATTCAACAACAGCAGCAGCAGCAGCAGCAAACTCTCTTTTCACTGGTCTTAGCCTCCTCTGTTTCAGCCTCTTCAGAGATACTCTCATGAACAGCGGCACCCACTAGCGCTCTCTCTCTCTCTCACTCACTTTCTCCTCAAAACGAGACACACAGATTGATTTCCGCCGGAGGCCAAGTATTAATAGAGAGGTTGAGGTGGGGTGGTGTTCTTGCTTTAAAAATTCAATTATTTTTCTTTTTTCCATTTTCTTTATAGGTTGGTTTGGAATTATAGTGATTTATTTTTAGAGAGTAATTATTTTCTTACTTTATGTGGGTTTAAAGAAAGGGACGTCAGACTGTCAGATCTTTCTGTAAGGTTCAATTTCCAATAAGTAAAAATGGTGTTTTTACGAGAGATTTTTGCTGGTTATTTCTTTCCCTCCGCCAACCCACCCCTTTGATACGTAACTCAACTTAAAATCACACTAGCCTACACTCCCCTTCCAAAAAGACAACTCTCTCCCTCTCCCCCCACCTTCACTAGAATAATCAGTTAATCACCACCACCACCCTATCAACTATAATTCCCTCTCCTCCCTTTTATTTTTGAACAAAATCGAGAAAATTGTGTCAGTTACTTTGACAGTTAGTGTCCGTTAAGATGTTCAATTCTAGTCATACCTAATTGTATGTTTTAATTAGGGGAGGAAGGTGGTAATGACCAGTGAGACGTGTGGATTGCCGTACTGTGGGATTTTTTTTTTGAAATTTTAATGTTGTAATTGGGTGGGGAGGTCCTTGTTGGTCTGTAAACGTTGCGCAGAGTCGCAGCGACGCGAGGGTGGCAGTTTAGGTGATCTGATTGGGGGACTGAAATTTGAGAGATGGACCCCACCAGCGGGTCAGGAGGGGTACACGTCAGCAAAATCATTTGTAAACTAAAGTGGGATTTTACTGCCAAAAATGCTGTCGACTGAGCCTTTGCCCCTCCAACTTTCTCCAACGTCATTTATCGCGTCACCCCTCCAGAAATTTTTAGTTTTTTTTTTTCTTTTTTTTTTTTTTTAAGAAAAAAACCGAAAATTCCTGGGGAAAAATAAAAAAAAGTATGCGATGGGTGGGGAGTACAAGAGGCGGGTACGTGATAAACGGAGGATTAGGAGGCAAGATGGCTGGCATTTCCACAAACAGATGGTAGGAAGGGGACATGGTCAGCAAATTCACTCCCCCTAAACCTGCGCATCAATCTCTTTTCTTCTTTTTAACTTTCGCTTTCTCTCTCTCTCTCTCTCCCTATCTCTATCTACCTCTGTTGACTGTGGTTGTCGTATCCTAAGGTATCATCTCTGAGTGTGTGTGTGTGAGGGTGTCAGGCCGTGAAGGCCTTCACAGGGCAGCAGTGGTGGTGGGGTGGGGGTGGTGGTGGGTGGTAGCAAGTAAGGAAGAAGGTACTCAGATTTTTGCCTGTTTGTAGTGAATCTGACTCTGCTGCACACACAGAGCTAGCCTTGGGTGCGCCACACTGAACCCCATTTTGTTTCTTTGTGTTCAGCCACTCTGACCCGGCCCTCTTCGCCTTTTCCCCCCTCTTGTGGACCCCCATCAGGATTTCTCGCCCCGAAATCTGCTTCATCCTTGATTCCACCGCCACTTGCCTATTTATTAACCTCTTTCCCCAGGAATGGACTCTACTCTGTAGATAGATTTTGATGGACACTCTATCATACACCCTTATCACCTTTCCTTCTTTTTTGTAATCATATTATCAATTCTCCTCCTATATGGCAGTTCTTTTTTCCTTAATAAAATAAAATATTTGATCCATCTTCATGGGTTATCCATTAGGGTGTCGAAATTTGTTATTAAAGCAGAGGTTTGACCGAATTAAATTGTCCAAATAAATGGAAAACACATCGGTGGCCTGCATCATAAATGTGGTCAAAGAGACTCAAAGGTCTCCCAAGACTAGAAGCAATAAGGAATATATTAATAATAACATCTGGGTCCTAAAATTTTAATGAGAGAAGAGCACAGATGTTAATGAGTAAGAGGGTTGGAGGTTGCTTTGGGGAATAATCTTCATTGTTATGGGGTTGTTTGTGGGTGCCAGTAGGAGTCGTCTTTAATCTTTATGGGTCATGGGTCATGGGCGGCCACCGTTTCATGAGTTGGCCATTTGGACTCTATTGACCATTCTCTATGACTTCCAACCCCTTTTGTCTTCCCCCGCTGACTTTCCTATTCTCCTAACTCCTAATTTCACTGCTCCCCTCTTCTAAATTTTACACACCTAATTTTAGAATAAAGAAGAGTTTTTTCTAGAAATATTTTTTGAAAATTTTATTTATAAATTTAAAAACACTGCAAATGAGAATCAATCTCAACAAAAAATGGTTTTTTTTTTCTAAGAAATTTAATTTCTCATGGTTGAGAATTGTTTTTTAAAACAATTTTTTATTCTTTAGAACAAAAAAATAAATAAAATATATTTGATAACAAAAAACCCTTTTCTGTTTTATATGTTTTAAAAAAGAAAATAGGGTGTTTTCAGATAACATCTTTTAGTTGTTTTATTTTATTTTTTTTAGGGTTGTTTTAAAAAATAATTATATAAACATGTAGAATAATTAAAAATAAAATACTAAATATAAAAATTATTTTTAAAACATATTTAAAAATATTAAAATTATTTTAGGTTTTCAAATAAACTTTTATCCTATAAAAATCTGATAGCGGTTATAAAAAATGGTTACCAAACATGTCCTTTGTTTTTTATTTTTACCTAATTAGAAGTGGAGCATGTGGATGAACGTGACAATTTATAACTTATCTTTCCTTTATTTTAGACATGAGAAATGTCATTAATGTTGGTGCATTCCAAGTCCTACATGATCTATCAAGTGCTACATTTATTTTATACATATAAGAAGAAGATGGACCATTAAAGAGGAATTTAATTTGGCTAGTTGGAGCATACTACAAACCTAAACTCAAATCCCATAATTGTAGCCAATAATTGACTGAAAAAAAAAATTTAGTTTTCAATCTTAAGTATTATTTTCTAACATTTTTATTAAATTTAGGCCAATTTTATAAATTAATGCATGATTAAAGTTTCATATTTAATCAAAGTCATACCATATTTTATCTTGAAGCAACCCGGAATAATAATTAATAGTAAGTCCAATTAAAATCTTATTCCCCAACAATTGTATATGGGGTCCATTTTGCATTATTTGTAACATAATTTAGAAGATAACATAAAAAAATGTGGAAATGTTTTAAATTAATTGTCATTCCTTGGAGATGGGTTATAAGAATTAACAACAATTGACATTTTGTGGTAGCAACTTTAGACGAATTAAAATGTGAAAAATCACCCAATGAGCATCACAACACATACAATAAAATTCCCTTTTGGTTTAATTTATGGAGAAAGAGGATGCTCAAAAAAATTTAACTTTCCAAAAAGAAAGACTTCAATATGCTTATTGGGACGCGTGGCAGCACCCCAGATGAGTCAATAAAAAGAGCTTTACACACTTTTTATGAGGCGCTTTTTGCATAAGAGATTGTTTCTAGGGCAGCATTTGTCGAAAAGCTCAGCATAAGAGCACACGAGTAGTGAAAAGATATGCACATTGGGACTACACATTTGTTGTATACATGCTTGATTTGATTTTGGTGCCTTTAATTTTCCATAAGCATGGGGCCTCCCCTTGATTTAAAGGGTTAGTTAGTCAAATCTGCCCATTACACTCAACTATTTTGGGTGAGCTTAGGAAAGAGGCTAGGGCTCTTTTGTTGTTGTTTGGATACGATTTGTTGAGGACCAAGCTTCCCCCTACTTTGACTTCAAACTCAGCTCCAAGCCTAGAACTTGTACTCTTTTGTGTTTAGTGTATGTTTTAGTTGAGTAAACTCGGATTATATATTAAGGGAAATCGTAATATTAAATAAAACAATATATTTAAAGGAATAATATTAAGTTAAGACAGTTGTAAGTTATATGATTCAGTTCTAATACCATTTATTAGTCCTTATAACGATTTAGATGAACCTATATCATTAAGCTCGGGTTTAATAGTTGGACTTATAAGCGCTTACATACTTTTCTCTTAAAAGTCGATTTTCAAGGGTGAATTGCACTCAATATGTGTGTGATAATTGGTTTCAGAGCAAACATTATACAAAGAAGATCTTCATCCTAAAAAGAGTAGGCTGAGGAAGGGTTACTACCTAATTGTGTGTGAGATCCACAAAGTCATTTAGTCATAAGCTTAAAAAACATAATGGATTGTAACAACCCAATTGAATCATACATCGCTTTAGCGGTTAAACCTATAAGCACTTGGATATCCTCCCTTAATAACTGGTTTTCAAAAATGAATTCTACCTATTGTAAATTATAACAGTCTTAAGTGTTAGTTATCTCATTTGAAAATCAATTTACTATTATTAATACTTCAAAACTTTGATGTCAATTCATAAGTAATTGTTTTTTGAGACGGGCATTCTTATATACATAATGACAATTCATATATAAAGAAGAGTTAAAATAAATCAATTGATGCCTAATAACATATAAGGTCATATATGCATAAAGGAAAAGTCATTTTTAAAGCAAGTGGTGTATAATAAAAGAAAAGTTGAATTAGATTTGGAAACAAGTTAGGATTTTGAAGGCCATGAATTGAGTTTAACCATTTTAATTAAGATTTGTGAGGGTAGCCAAGCCCTAAGCCAAGTGTAGGAGAAGAAGGAGAGGGAGAAGGAGAAAGGGGATTGATTATATATGTATAACAACACACAGGTGCCCATATTCCAAAACAGGAAAAAATATATAGAAAGGCACGTGAAATGTGAGATGGAGTTGCAGAAGGGTGATTGAAAACGCCAGCTACTTGCCTCACACGCACGTACAGCTCATAGCCACCTCTCCAATGCAGCAAAGCAAAGCAAAGAAAAACACATAGAAAGAAAGGTGTTCATGTTGTCTATCATCACCTGCAAAAGGACTAAAGGAGTATCTCTTATGACTTATCACGGCCACAACGCCTCCCTCCTTGGGGGCACTTGATGCTTACCTTTCTACACTTCAAATTATTTTTAATCTTTCTCATGTCCTTTGTGTATGGGACTGACCTTCCTTCCCTTTCTTAATTCCACCCTCAAAACTGCCCTTAAACCACTTTGAAGAGACCCACACGCATGCATGTCCCACGTGGGCCGCATTTCTTCACATGGTATTGTGAGACATGCCTAGGAGGAACTCCCCCTTCCCCTACTTTATTATTATTATTATTATTTTCTCTTGTTGTCCCAATCCACGACCTTCCTTCTGATCCTCTTTAGGATGGGGTTTCATTTTCTTAGGTTGACGACCTGTCTTTAAGTCTCCATCATCATCCTTAAGCTAAGAATTGATACCTTTGAAATGGGTTGTGAATATTAAACATATTGGGTTCATCAGTCCTAATTTGTGGAAAAATAAATGAATCTAGTTATGAAATGAAGTAAAAGAGAGTGGCATTTTATCACTGCAGTGTGTAGTGTAGCTGAGTCACCCATATGCTTGAAAGGGCTTAAAAATTAGGCAGTGAATCTCAGTGGGAGCCACACATACTTCAACTAAAAATTAGGTTGACCCCCCTAATTGTCCAATGAGAATGTGCGGTGGGAAACCTAATTTTTGGAATGGAGGTAGTGGGGATCCACTTGGCAAACTGGGTCCTCATCGACGTGGGGTTGTGGGCTTGCTTGGTTTAGCTGTTGTAGTGGAAGTCAAAGACTCAAAATGGTGTTGCTTTCATGAACTAAACTCACGTTTTTAGTAATCTTGATAGATTCCTAAACTAAAGCAAGAACAATTCCAATTCTACTTTATGGAAAAGCAATCCCGATTTCACATGCCCATGAATGGCCCACCCACCATCTTTCATCTTGTGTGATGAGACTCTGTGAAATGAGCACCCAAGTGGACATGGGGTTTCTTCAAAATGGTCAAACAAGAAGAGAAATCCATTAAGAAACAAAGATTATGTTGTGTCGACAAAATGGGGAAGTAGGAATCAAGGAAATGATTTTTCAGCGATTTCATCCACTAAAATCATGGCATGATGAGAGTTAGATATGGGGGGATTGTGGGGGGTCAAATCACTCAAACCCAAAGATCTTGAGCTTGTTAAAGAAAGTAGATTTTTGGATTTACAAATCCCTAAAGACCTCCCTATGGGGGGGTTGCATTAATTAGAGATCCCACCATATGGGCACACACCCACATTTTGAATAACCCACCACTTCTTCCATTACCCATTTCTAAAAAAATGTTAGATTTCTCATTTTTCTTTCTATTCAACCAATAGAAGGTACTCAAATGAGTCAGCTTTCTACAACTAAAATCCCATTCTAAAATGGGTTTTGCTTTTACATATAGTACCATGCCATAGAGTTGATCCAAGGGGCAGTTTTAACACTTGATCTTGTCGTGTAATTTTGTGCCCATTTTCATATTGAATTAGTGTACACATAGAGCACTAGAATGATACTAATATGATAACAATATCCTTTGCTAAGATACCTTTTCCTTTTCCTTTTCCTTGTAGTCTTGGGTTTTCACTAGCATTTGACTTATGCCCGATTGGAATTATAAAAAACAAAAGTAAAAAAGAAAAAAGAAAAAAAAGGAAAAGGTTGGACTAATGGTGGGGAGTGTGAAAGAATCATTGATAAGATTGTCAAAAGTGGCATTAATTTATGTTTGTGCTAACCGTGTGGTTAAGGGTGTTTTTCAAGAAATATTTAAAGGAGGAAATCAGAGGTGGGGTTGGCCGACGCCTGATAAAAGGAATGGGATGTTTGGGGGGAATCTCATGATGTTAAGTTAAATCTATGTCCTAGAGTTTCAAACACAATTTAAGGAACAAATGTAGGGGAATCTCATCATTTAATTTTTACAAAAAGAAATCTTATGTGTAGAGTTTGGAACACAATCATGGGTGTTTCTTTCTCCCCCCTCTTGCTCTAAAAGATAAGATAGGGTAGGCTCCCTATGAGCATGCATTCCTCCTCATCTTCAACCACCCCAACTATCGACAGCCCATCTCAGATTGGGATGGCTACACTTTTTAGTGCAAGCAAGGCTTCTTCTAGAGAATATTAGGCCCAACTCATAATCACTAATGTCATGTTTGGGGTGTTGGAAGATCTTGGAATAAAAAAACATGAATGGGAAATCAATTTTTATTTTTATTTTATTATTATCTTTGAATCGTGTTTTTTAAGAACAGGGATATGAATAAAAAATTGTTGTAGTATATGGCTCATATTAAAGAAAAGACATATATGGGGAAAAAAATTATAAATGTCGGGAGTGGAATGAGGAGAGCATAGGTACTGTTTGAGAGTATTTTTAGAATTTTATTATCTGAGGGTTAATATAAATAGTCTTTTATATAACCTTAATTTGACATATGATAAAAGTCTTCTTCCTTGTGCCCATAAATATATGCAATTTGTTGAATCATATTAAATATGTCTGTTTTCTTTTCGTTTTTCTCTAATTTTTCACCATGAATTATTGCACAAAAATCAACAAAAATTTATCAGTATGATATCAAATCCTACTTTTGTTGAATTGTTAGTATTTTAATTCTTTGTTTTTTTTTTTTTTACATGGTATCATAATTCATTGTCATTGTCATTCTTTTTCTCATGTATTAAATACACGTCAAATTTTAAGTACTAAATGTTTAGACAATATTTGATTCCAAAAAAAACTATGAAAAAAATATATAAAATATTTTTTCCATTTTGGTTTTATAATGAAAAATATAAAAGAAAATTAAATATAATCAAAATTTATTAAAAACTTATATATTTTCAAATTATTTTATTCTTAATGAGATTATTAAAAGACTTAAAATAAATGATTCATAAAAATAATTTATTAACTTTAAATATATTTTAGATATTCTTTCACTTTTATTTTCCTTCTACTACCCTATTTTATTTCCCTTATATTTTCCATATATTCTTCAGAACCAAGCAGAGCCATATCGTACCCTTAGAGTCATCTATTTATCTCCCATATTCAGATGACGAGTTAGCAATTGATTCCACAACAAGGGGGCTGGGCCCAGGAAGCTCCAGTTCAGGCCTAGTCTCAAAACATCTGGGCCTGACTTTATCCCAATTAAGGTACTGTCCTTCCATGTATTGGGCTTAACCGGTCAGACTCTAATGTTCCAGGTTTTCTCTCTTTTCTTCTCGGCTTTATTATAGGCCCAAATCCAGTAGTGGTCACGCCACGTGGCGTAAAATCAGGTGACCGTGTGTGGCGAGGCTCACCGTCCTGTGATGCCTCCTTCCTTAAAAAACCCTAGGGCATTGGCCCACAGTGAAGCGAAGCTCTGAAAATGGAACCTGAATCCAAGAAAAGAAGAATCGGCCATGCAATCTCTCGCAGGTAAGCCCACGAGCCTTCAATTTTTATCCTCTTCATCGCTTTCTTTCTCTTTTGATTTGTTCTTCTTTTTTTCTTTTTTTCTTTTTTTCTTTTTTTCACGCAATTCTTATCAATAAGATTCGTTTTTCATTTCTAATTTTTATCGATTAGGCTTTGCTGAAAAACATTGAATTCATGATACGTGATTTCTGAATACTTCATTCTTCATTAGAGATATTTTGGTGTTTGGATTTGTTGAATTGACAGTAATGTGGAATTTTGAAGTTTGAATCGAAAATGTTGGAACAAGAGGAAAGGAAATAGAATCAAACTCCTCTCCCTTCCATTCCACAATTAAAATTTTCTCGATCAAAATTTTGGTTGGAAACAAAGTGTTAAAGATGGAGAAAGCGACTCCATTGTAAAGGAGTATAAGTAGTATTTCTCAAACTTCTGAGTTCAAATGTAGACAATTCTCATCAGAACAATGTAAACTGCATAATGAGATGAGTGCAGTGGGTTGATGGATTAATATAATTCATTTTTGCTGCCACTTCATGGTTTAGATTTCCAAAGAAGCACCTTTGAAACTTTATTTAATGTTAGGGCTTGATAATCTTTCATCGGTGATGAAGAATTTTGTTGTTGCCCTGAAATTCCTGAAAGCCTGCAGCAGTAGAGATTGTTTCATAAAGTTAGGTTTGTCCTTCCACATACTGTCATAAAAAAGGAAAAAAAGAAAAGAAAAGAAAGAAATCTGCACAGTTTCAAGCTTAACTACCAAGCTTTGGTCCAAATATTTTATGATATGAAACACAGAGTATAGTTTCTTTCCGATTTTTGATTTCATGATTTAATTTTGAATGAATTTGTGATTCTTGAGCTCAACTTGTAACCTCTTAAGTGTCAATTGTGCCTTTTCTTCTGGTTGCAGAATGGTCTCCTCGCCAGCTGCAAAGAACGATGTAGTTTCAACTTCAACTGATATTCCAACTGTGAGTAATGCCCTCCTTTGCTGTGTTCTTGAATCATCGGTTTTTAACCCTAGGATTCTCACTAGGTGGCTGATTATGTAGGTTCCACTTCCAGCAGCCCATCCTGGTGGAATCCATTTCAGGATTGAACAAGCTAGGAGACATGCAGTAGCACAAGCTCAACAAGAGGGTTGCACTGCGAATTTCAAAATCTTTGATTCGCGATTCGGAAATTTTCTACTGCCTGTAATTCCAACTCATGCAGAACTAAATGGATAGACTCATGCCTCTACAGATACTAGATACTACGACGATGTACTTAAGATATTGTATGCCCTAATCTAAGATTCTGAATGAAGGTTTTGAGTTGAATGCCAACCTAATGTAACTTGCCTCTTTTCTACAGGTTTGGACCAACTCTTCAACAGCAGTTCTCCAAGGTCCAAGCATAGAATTCCAGACGTGACAGAAACAGAGTTGCTAGTTGGTTTCTGTAAGTTGGATGCTCTGTGAAATGCTTGATTTTCTTTGGTTTTGGGTTAAGCAGCAGTGCTAGAGGTGTGCCTCTAATTAACCCGTAGTCATACTGTCCAAGATAATGGGATCTGGGAAAAGGGAAATGATAAGTTTCCCAAACTGCTCATCCATCAAAGAATCAAACATTAATAATAGATATAGTATAACAGATGTGGTGTAAAGGCTAGAGCTAAGCCTGGAACACTAATTTTTCTTCAGGCCACTTGTTCACTTTCCTAAACAAAATGGGCTTTACCATATTTAGACATCAATGATGCCTTAGAAAGGCTTGGCTGTGGAAACAGCCGAGGGCCTGCCTAGTATTGGAAAGCAACGTGGATTCAAGACTCATCAATCAAAAAATGGCAGGTGAAATGGAGTTTGGTGCAGTCATTGCCCCTCCTAACTAACACGATTCACTTGGACTGGACCCAAATTGGGCCTGGCTTGAACGAACAGGTGAGCTAGAAAATTAGGTAAAAGCGCGGGGTGTGGAATGGTTCCACAATGAATCGGAGCCATGTGGGCAAACGAGAATGGGCCATAATGGTTTCCGAATCTGAGCCGAACATCACAAGTCCGCAAATCAAGTGCTTTGACTAACACCAACTTGACATCTTTGATCTGACCCGCATCATCCTCCACCCATCCAATCTCATGTGGGCCACTCACATGCTGACACTTGGGTGACGAATCTGATATTCTCCAAAATAGATGATGGGCACGAACAAAAAGTGGGCCGCCCACTTTTTTGATTCTCCCAATTAAGAAACTGCGGCCCAAACGTCAACTGCAGCTACACGTGGGCCCAATTAAGAAACGGACCCAACAGCGCGTCCCCTGGTTTGGTGCAGCCTCGTGTCCACATTTTCCCTTTATATATATATATAAATTTTTACAGCTCCAATTATAAAGACCCACTACTTTATATTAAAATATATTTATATACATATAAAGGCAATTTTATAAATAATAATTAAGATTCTATGGTACGCCACTAACCCTTATTCCTTGCCTCTAGGATTTTATTCCTTAGGAACTGAATTTTAACTGCAAGAATTTTCTTAAGTGGACATGTCACGCGTACAATATTCCTTGTTATGACTCACCACATCCATGGTTTCTAAAAGTTGGATAAGGATGGTCGATTCGTGTCAAATTAAAATTGGTTGATTTTGGGTAGAACTATTCCCAATAATGTCAACAATGGATGACATTATGGACTGCCTATTGGGTGCGTGTTACTTTCCAGCTTAATGGGAAACCATTAAGTTCGAATACTCAAATAAGGGATTAGACCTTAGACACATGAAACAAAAGGGATCAGGCCTTAGAAACATGAAGCAAGAGCAAACTCTCATAGTTGCGCCAACTACTGGCTCGATCAAGCCGGTCGGACCGAGAACTACTAATTTTTTTGCCTTAAAATTGAAGTTATATTTATAAAATTAGTATATTGCTTAGATGTGAGGTCCACGGTTTTAATTATAGACTATATGATAAGGGAAACTTATACCCAGATATTTTTGTGAACTTAGACAAGGACACCACGTGCCCCACACGCGTCAACCATGCAAGATCTACAAAGCCACGTGCCTAATTTATACCATTTGGCTGGCCCGCTGCAGAGTTTGCAGGTCACGTGACCTGCCTCGCCTCATTATCTACCCTTAAATTATTTTATCTAGTATTTTTTTTTCTTTCTTTGAAACATTTGATGAACATAAAATTTTCCCAAATAGGGAATTGAAAAGGAAATAACATGATTTATTTATTAATTAAATGTCATATTTATATTATTTTTATCTAAATAATTATTAATTATGATAAATAAATCTTATATTGTTTTTTAAATCTATAATTGTTTTCAATAGTCTTCAAGCATATCCAGATATATGAATAAACTTTGAAAAATCATTTTCTATGATTGACAGTGGAGGAATTGAAAGCTAACACTTGAGGGGGATGTTTAATAGAAAAACAAAATAATTCTAAAAAATAAAAAGGAAAATGGTGGGTCTTATTTTTTAAGTATATTTGATAAGAGTTAAAAATCACTTCTTACAAAACATGATCAACAAATTATAAATTTTTATAATTTTTTTTTATAAAAGAAAGAGTTTTATTATTAAATCATTTTTATTTTAGAATTTATCTTTTTTTTTAAATGATTTTTTAAATTAAAACATTTTATCATTAATTCCTTATTACAATAAAATCAAAATTCTAAAAATAATACCTATTTTAATTCTTTTATGAGATTCAGTTTTAATCAATTTTTATTCATTTTAATGGTTTAATGTAATAAAATTCAAAATCTAAATAAATTTTATTTAATTTATTTATATCAATTACTTTTTTTTCATGTTATTTATTTTTTTATCATTAAGTATATATATGGATATAATTGTTTTTATTTAACTTTAATTTCTTAATATAATAAAATTAGGGTTCTAAATAATTCTATTTAATTTATTTATCAAAATCATTTTTTTATTAAAAGGTTTTGAAATTCTTACAAAAAAAAAAGAAGAAGAAAAAATTTACAAAATACAATAAAAAAATATGTTATTTATTTATTATATTTTATATTATTATACATAATTAAAGTAAATATATTATCAAAAAATTTAATTTTATTTTATTAATTAATATCAACGATTAGTTTTAACTGAATAAAAATAAATAAATATTTACTATAAGTTATCGTATGTCAAGTGACATATTACAACAAAATGGATAAGGTTAAATTTGCATAAATTAAATGAATAAATTATTCCATCTAAACCAATTTCATACTTTGTAAATTCAATATTATCTCCTTCCATCTTGTTTCCATAATTAATTATTTCTTTTGAATTTTCCTTTTTGAAAAAGTAAAGTTAATTTTTAAGGTGAATAATTTTTAAAAAGAAATAATTTATTGTAAAAACTAAGAAAATAATATTTTTCATAAAAGTGAATTTTAGCTTGTATAGAAAAATTATTTTTCCATATTAAAAAAAAAAATTATGTTTTTATACCACCATACTTTGGAAAATGTGTATTTTTTTAATAATAATAATAATAATAATTTATTTTTTTACTTTTTTGTACCAAAAAAATTTACATTTTTTGTACCATTTTCTTTTTTTGGGATCTGTTTATTTTTCCCACAAAAGTATATTTAAAATGCGAAAAAAATAAGTATAATTAAAATGAATTAAAAAATATTTATAGAGACAAAAAAATTGTTAAAAAATTATAAAAATAATTTATTAATTTTAATCCTCACAGTAAAAGACAAAAGGGTATTATAGTAATTATATAAAAAGAGTGATATATCAAAATCTTAAATTATTATCCTTTTGAGATAAATCTGCAGAGAAGCGGCTGACTTGATAAAATACAAAATAAAATCGAGAGCACTCGAAGGAAATAAAAATAAAAAAGGGAATAAAACAAGGAAACCAAAGAAGCAGGAGCTGAGCCTGAGCCCTGTGTCCTCTTTCTTGTTTTCCTTACCTTATTTTCCCGAGAAAATCGCTCGAAATTCGTCCAATTTTTCAATCAAAATTTCCTCCCCTCTCTCTCTTACACGTGCAACTGAATCTCTGAACATCCAGGCAATTTCTCATTAAATCGACCAGGGTTTTCCGGTTTTTCCACCGAGAGGGAAAGCTTGGAGCTTTGGAGGAGCTCGGAGTTTGGAGATTTGAATCGATCTGCGTCTGGAGAGTTTTATTGATTGGTAGTTGGTGTTGTTGTTGGTGGTGGTGGTGATGGGGAAGGTGGCGGTGGGAGCGGCGGTGGTGTGCGCCGCGACGGTCTGCGCGGCGGCGGTGCTGATCGCGCGCCACCGTATGCGGAGCTCTGGGCGATGGGCTAGGGCCATGGCGATACTGAGGGAATTTGAGGAGAAGTGTGGGACCCCTATTGCGAAGCTGAGACTGGTGGCTGACGCCATGACTGTTGAGATGCATGCTGGTCTTGCATCTGAAGGTGGAAGCAAACTCAAGATGATTATCAGCTTTGTGGATAACCTTCCCACTGGGTAATCAAAGTTTCCTTCTTTGTTTTATTATATTTTTCTTTTTCTAACTTCATTTTATTTAAATCTTGATGTCGCTTTTATTTATAAATAAATAACTGAAAAAAAAAAAAAACTTGTTTGGGGTTTGGTTTTGGTTTATTGTTTTCTCATTGATTTTTGCATAACGACTCGAATTTGGAACTCTTATTAAAAGGTTGATCAATCATTGATCAGATATATTTTTTTGCCCTTTTTTGTGATCGTAGTTTGAATGGGTTTTCCAAACTATATATTTTAAACGATGTTCTTTTTTGTAATTTGTTGGGATCGGGTCTTGGTTTTCAATCTTGGGTAGTGTATGTAACAATTAAGAATCATTTTCATTGATTATATCAGTAGGCATTTTTGTTTTGCTGTTTTTTTCTTTGTTCTAATTTTTATATTTTCATCTTTGTATATGAAATTCAAGGCTCTCTGATTTTTATTTTTCCTATCTGATTTATCATATTCTTGCTGTCACTGTGTCAGTGCTTGAATGGAAGAAATGACTGTTTTGAGTTTATGAGTTGATGTAACTGAAACCAAACATGATTTTAATGTTCTTGCGTGCACTTATCATTGAGTTCCACTAGAACTTGAGGAAGATGGTCCCTTCTCTCTCTCTCTCGCTTCTTTTTTTATAGGCTTGAGGGAGATGATCCCTCTCAGGTGGTTCAAATGAAACTTCCTAGAAAAACATATTCCTCCGGTAATCATGGACTTCCTCAACTTGATTGAGTTGGGAGAATATCAAGATTGAAATGTAGGAGTTTCATGGTAGGTTTGCTAGTTGCCTTTTTGAGATGCCAACCCTATCTTACCATCAAACTTTATGCTCACGAAGTTCATTATATCTTGATTGGGGGTTATTCATTCTTTCTTCTTTCCTTTTCTCTGTCTTTGTCGAGCACCCACCTTTTTGTTCTCAATTTTGTTGGGTCGTTTTTCTTTTCCAATCTATTGGCTTATAGACTACCATATAAGGCTTTGTTGCTTTTACCTTTTTGTCTCATTTCTGGTCCTTGGTTTTGTGGCCCTTTTTTTTCCATTATTTATTTATTTTTTCATATAGCTTGATCATGAGAATTCTCCTTACAATAATTCTTCTTTTTTGTTAATTTTCATATTACTGATTTGGTCTAGTAGATTAGGGTCACCTGGACATAATACTGAAGTGGAATGTCACTTTACGCTTAAGAAGGTGGCAAAATGATTTTGATTTTTATATTGACTTCATGGAATTGTGAAAGTTTCCGTTTCTCGTTTTTTTATTTGATTTGTTCTTCTTGGAATGTCTCTTTATGATTAGCATGCAGTTCTGTTTAATCCGGTAGAGATGAGTTTGCCAGTGGCTCTGTAATGAATCAATGAAAGCAGATATGAATTAAGTTATCTTAAGACTGCCCTATCATGTATGAATATGATTAATAATCCTTGTGGCTAAGTTTCAATTAATTAAATAATTACGTCTTGTGATTATCATTAGGTTGAAGTCTTAAATCAGGGTAGTTTGTTTTTGTTCTTTTATCTACATTTGTATATATGTTTAGTTGGTAAGTTAAGGTTCCAAAAAGAATCGTGTTTTAAGCAAATGCTGATGGACTCCTATGTTCAGAGGAACTCAATAAAACTGCATATGTCAATGTATTTGGAATGATTCCTACCGATAAAAAAAATTGTATTTGGAATGATTCCTAATTGACCTATGTGTTGATATTTTTTTTTAATTTGGGCTGAGTCTTATGAGGAGCTAGGAACATAAAATTTTCCAAATAGAAAAATACCAATCTTTTCCTAAGACTAATAGGAAGGAGATAAAATTGACTGAGGAAAAGTTCCACCTGGAAATGGACAATTTCAGTTGTCCAGATCTGTTACACTGATTAAGAGAAATTTCAGCTGAACATGCCACTTATTCTCCCTCTTTTTTTTTTAGGGATGAGAAGGGTTTGTTTTATGCATTGGACCTTGGTGGCACAAACTTCCGTGTCTTGCGTGTGCAATTGGGTGGGAAAGACAAGCGTGTTGTTAAACAAGAATTTGACGAAGTTTCTATTCCTCCACATTTGATGGTTGGGAGTTCAGATGTGAGTGTTATTCAAGCATCCAAAGAATGTTTTATGCTGTTTAGATTTGTTTCATGCTCTGAAGTCTGTGAATTATGGTGATTTCAGGCTTTATTTGATTACATTGCTGCAGCACTTGCTAAATTTGTTGCTACTGAAGGTGAAGGTCTTCATGTTTCTCCTGGTAGACAAAGGGAACTGGGTTTTACTTTCTCATTTCCAGTTAGACAATCATCAATTGCATCGGGCTCCCTCATTAAATGGACAAAGGGATTCTCAATAGAAGACGCGGTTAATCCTAGTTACCTTGATCCTTGTTTGCAATCTAATATTGATCCTGCCATTCTCATCTCTAGTTGTTTTTTTTTTTTTTTTCCCTTAAATTATTGATGCTGGCCTTTGTCCAGAATAAAAAATAAAGGGGCATTGATAATCTTGAAAGTTGATAACTAGTTGTTTAATTTGGATGTTTTTGTGAAAAGTATGGATATGTTATCATTCTGCTATTTTCTACAAAATTAATTCCATGTTGATTAGTTTCACATTATACATGTTATTAGGCATTGTTTGTATAAGCTGTGCAATCAGTGTACTTGGTCATCGGTTGAGGATTGGTTATAAATGACAATGCCTCACTATATTTTAACTTATATGACCAGATTTTTTTATATCATATTGAGTTATTAACTTTTCTAAAACCTTAGGATTTGGCCCCATAAGGCATATCATGCCCCAGCACACTCTAAACTTCAGGGTAGTTTAAGTTACAATACTTGTGATAACAGTCCATTGCTGGTAGTATTTACTACTGCTACTAATACCTTTATTTGTATCATTTTGTAGTTTTATTTTTCCCTTTATTGACTTGTGTACATTGAAAAGCTGTAAACTAAGAATTGGAAAAAAAGAACTTCCCTATAATCTACTGTTTCATTTTTGTGCACTATCCTTACAAGGTTATAATCCTATATATTTTTGGGTTTTGGAAGTAAATTCTACCATCTGTTAAGCCCAGTGCTTTAGGTGGGGACATTATTTTCCCTCCAAATTTGTCTTGAAATTTTGATATATTCTTCTGTCCTGGGTTTTTTAACCTAGGGTTATAACATCTGGGGTCTAGTTTTGCAACTACCAGCTGTCTACTATCTAGTATTTTCACTTTAATGTTCTCATGTTTTCTTTTTTAAAAAAAATAAAAAATTGGCTGGCATGTTATAGGTTGGACAAGATGTAGTGGGAGAATTAACGAAAGCCATGGAAAGAATTGGTCTTGATATGCGCGTATCTGCTTTGGTAAGTCAACTTGATTTCTCTTTATGAGAGCTCTCCTAGAGAATTCTGTTATTTCAAATTTGAGTCTGGTAGCCTTCCTTTCTATCTAATCTGTCAAGAAGATTTTTTATTTAGAATTCTTCTATTTGCTCTGCTGATACAGGTCAATGATACAATTGGAACACTAGCAGGAGGTAGATATCATGATCAGGATGTCGTTGCTGCAGTGATTTTGGGTACTGGAACAAATGCAGCCTATGTAGAACGGGCACAGTCAATTCCCAAGTGGCATGGTCTCCTACCGAAATCTGGAGATATGGTTAGCAGTTCTCTTATAATTTCCATCTATTGATATGTGATTAGGAATGTACTATCCATCTTCTATTAAAAACAAAAAACTTTGACTTTTTTTTAATGTCTCTTTCCTGATATAGAAATGTTTCTGTGGTTTGGAACCTAGTATACAAGTTATGCTATTATGTCGGAAGATAAATAATTTTCTTAATAAAATTTCTGTAGGTTATCAACATGGAGTGGGGTAACTTTCGATCATCTCACCTTCCACTAACAGAATATGATCAGGTGCTGGATGCTGAGAGTTTAAACCCTGGAGAACAGGTGACTGATTTTGTTTGAGATTACCAAGTTCCATCTTGTAATTGCTTTTTGGATGAATTAATGCCGGAAAGGTTTCTGTTGTCAGATTTTTGAGAAGATTATTTCTGGTATGTATTTGGGAGACATTGTACGCAGAGTCTTGTGTCGTATGGCTGAAGAAGCCGACCTTTTTGGGGACACTGTTCCACCAAAACTGAAAATTCCTTTCATATTAAGGTAATTCCTTTATTTTTTATGGGCTTCCCATTCAAAAACTCATCTTTTTGGCCCAGGACAAAGAATATTGATGCATATTGACCTTTATAACAATGATATAGTTAATTTAACCCTTTCTTCTGCAAAGTTGATTATAATATGTTTTTAATCCCTTCAGATGCATTGATATTGGGCAGATTGCATAACTGTTGGGCAAAGACACGTATTTCATGGATATCAAATTAAGCATGTGCAAATTAGTTTCCCATTATTCTTGTTGACAAAGCTAGATTCTAGAATTAGTTATGCATTGTGAACACATCAGAAAAAAACATTTTCACTTACACATAAAACATATCTTTAAGTTACAACCTTCAAAATGTGCTCATGAAGTTTCTGGTTGGATGTTCCTATATGCACAAAGTCCACAAAGTGTTTGCAGCAAGATTGGATAGATTGGGTGGTTTTCCAAGCTTTGAGACTTGAGTACAACTGAATTTTGGGACGAATTGCCAATTACATTTTGTGGACACAAATTATGACACTTCCCAAGGTAGCATGATCAGGAATGCCAATAATTTTACCATCAAACAACTAAGGGCAATGTTAATAAATGTGTAAAATAGCGCTGTAGGGAAACCCAGGATTTGGTGTAATTTTTAGAGTATGAGAATGATCCTAGAGAGGTTTAATAGCAGGGTTGTTCTGGTTGTGGTCTTCTTTTGATGTGTTAATTCACAAAATTTTCTTTTACTTATTTGAAAAAAGATACTGACACTCACAGTCACAGTCACAGTCACAAAGTTCCTGAACCAAACTTATGGAAGTTATAGGCATTTACTATATTGCTAGTTCAGCCATGTTTCAAACTCTCTTTATGTTATATTTCATGTCATGTAATTTCTGTCTGGTTGCAGGTAAGTTTTCTGTGCAAGATTTTATTGTGTTTAATTGATTTTTTTGATGGACTACTTACAATAAAGCTACTTCTCTTGTAAAATATTTAGGACTCCTGACATGTCAGCGATGCATCACGATACATCTCCTGATCTGAGGGTCGTTGGCAGCAAACTAAAAGATATCTTGGATGTATGTTACTCTGACCACATTGTTGTCTGAAAAATGAAAATGTAATAATATTTTCTGGCCTCACAGTTTACTTTCAATCTCCTAAAAAATGGAAAACAAGATGAAAGAAACAAGTGTAAAGCAAAAAGCATTAAGGACAATTATATCTCTGCAGTTTCTTTCTAGAACACCTAGAAGCCCCCCAATCAAATCTCAATTTTCCTGCTCTAGCTTCAAATGGGGCTTGAGCATAAGAAGGGTAGTATATCCACATCATCTAGTATTTCATCAGTCCTTTTTTCACCTGTTACTTTTTCTGATAATGAAATCCCCATCTGAGTCTTTTCTTCGACAATCCCCATTTTAGCTTGCCACTTTTCCCTTTTCCTTCTACAATCAATACCATGCTTTTTTTTTTTCTTTTTACTCCCCTATAGAACTCTGGTAATAGTAGGAAAACCCCCATCCACCCATCTCTGGGATTTGGAGAATTTTTCACCTTTCTTCAAATGCCTTTCCTTATTGATTTGATCCACCAGCAATACAGATCCCTCATTCTTGAAGAGAACTGTTGTTAATCTCCTGCTGCTCCTCTCAACCAGTTTGAGCTTGATTTGTTCACAGCCTTTTTCATTGGTCTCCCACTCCCAATATTTAGAACTCAAATGAGATAAGGCTCCTCATCTATCACGATTTGAAGACAATTTTTTAACTTCTTGAGGCAGTTCATGATTTGTTTTAATAAAGCAGGTTGCATCCCACAATAGCAGAAATAAGTGCATGGTTTATTTGTCTGCTTTAACTCTTTTTTCTTATGGGTTTCTTGCATGTCCTAACTTTTTTTATTCATGTCAGATACCCAATACTTCCCTGAAAACAAGAAAAGTTGTCATTGAGCTGTGTGATATTGTTGCTACTCGTGGGGCCCGTCTTTCTGCTGCAGGGATCCTAGGCATTCTCAAGAAATTGGGGAGAGACACAATGAAGGAGGGGGATAAGCAGAACTCGGTGATAGCACTGGATGGAGGGCTGTATGAGCACTACACTGAGTTCCGCACCTGCTTGGAGAGCACCCTCAAGGAGTTACTGGGAGCAGAAGTTTCTGATAACATAGTCATCAAACACTCCAATGACGGCTCAGGCATTGGAGCTGCCCTGCTGGCTGCCTCCCACTCTCAGTACCTTGAAGAAGACTCTTGAACGTGGTTGGCCCAGTGTATTTTGGTCCAAGAAGCTTTTACAAATTCAGTTTTTGTATATCTTCCTTATCCCCCTTTCTTTTCACGAACTCCCCTCAGATCATTTGGAGCGTTAACGTAGTTCAAGTGATCATTCTAGCAAAACCTTAATTTATGGTCTTGCAGAGTATAGAACTGAATGATGGATCAGATATGCGGTTGGAATGCCTAAAATTGGCTGACAAGTGCACACTATAGCCTGTCATTTTCTAATGTTCCGGCAGTGTATTGGTACTTATAAAAGTTCATTGTCTCCTGAATTACAGAATAAAAGGGGATTTAAGGTGTTTTTCTTTGCTACTTGCTTTTGGTAGAACATCCTCTCTATTCTAAATAAAACAGGATTTTATGGGTATCAGCAATCTGTTTCTGTACTTATCACTTCTGGTTGCCAAGTACTATTTTGCAAGAGGACGCTCTATAGATATTTCTAGGCATCCGAGGAAAAGCATCAACTGCCTTCGTTCTTGAGAGTTGAGATGGTTTTCCTGTGTGCTTGCCTCACTTTTTCTTCCCTTCTAGTGTTTCTCTTTACTCTGAATTTAGGGTTCATATTAAACAAGTTGCAAACAAGAACGTATTACTTTTTTAAATTATAGATATGCAATGTGTGCTTCATACCTGTAGAATCTTATTGTATACAGCAATGTTCATGGCCTAACTTGGGCCACCTTTGGCCTTGGTTTCTATATATGACTACAAGATGCTCTCTAAGCTACACGATTCAGAGCAGTTTGGTCTTCTCAATATAGCAACCTATTGCTAACTATATGTTTTCCTTTGCCTCCTGTGACAGCATGGAACGGAGTCTCACACATTGGACGCAAAATTACTGCCATTATTTTCTGATATTCTCGCTGGCTTTGTGTCGAGGAGGGGGGCGGCATCGTATTCTCTTGCGGTATTCTCCTCTCCATAGACCTCTAGTGGATTGCTGTATTGGAGCAAGATCTTCAAAACCTTCCTCATGCTGGGCCTGGTAGAAGGCAGTGTGCCAGTACAAATGATCCCTAGCTTGAACACACTGCTCATCTCATCCAAGTAGCAGGGTTCCTTGATCTCCTTGTCCAAGGCGTCGGCTGTATGCTTGCCTTCTTGGATGTGTTGCCATGCCCACTCAACAAGGCATGTGTGCTCATCTCCATCACTGGCTTCCCGTCCTGTTACCAGCTCCAGAAGGATTACCCCAAAGCTGTAAACATCGGTCTTCTCACTCACTCTTGCAGTTTGAGCAGACTCTGCAAGTCAAATTAGAAACAGAGTTTTAACTGAATTTTTCTAGGGAAAATGAGGGAAAATGAATCAGTAGTTGTAAAGGGGAGGTCATTTCCAAATTCTTGCATCACTCACCTGGTGCCATGTACCCGACTGAGCCTGCCACAGTTGACATTGTGTTCAGCTCTCCGGGCTTGATCAGCATCTTTGCCAATCCAAAATCTGCTAATTTTGCATTGAACTCAGAATCCAGCAGGATATTGCTCGACTTCACATCTCGATGAACAATGGGAGGTGAACAGTCATGGTGCATGTAGCATAGACCCTGGGCAATATCCACAGCAATCTTCAACCTCTGGGGCCAGGCCAAGACAAAATGATGGACTAAACCTGAGGCAATCATCGGCCTTCTCTTCCTATGGAGCCACCGATCGAGGCTTCTCCTTTCCATATACTCATAGACCAGAAGTTTTGAATCCTCACTTGAAACACAACACAGCAATTTTATGATATTGGAGTGCCGAATTGCACCCAGTATTTCAACTTCTGCTAAAAAATCTTTCTCAAGCTTGTGATCCAAGTTTCTGTGAGTCCATATCCTCTTCACAGCCACAACTTCACCCAAATGATTTACAGGAACACAGTATACTTTCCCTGACCCGCCACTTCCAATCACATTATTCTCTGCTAAACTTGACAAAATGTTTGCTTCAGTGAAATTCAATCTCTGGAATGAGGTGAGTTTCCATGTGGGATCAAATCTGTGCTTCTTCCTTCTATAGACTCTGAAGACAATGAATGAAAATGACAAGGCCAACACAGCGGCTGCTGCAGCAACACTCAGAATCAAAGCCAAAGATTCTGATGAGATCTTGCTCTTCTTCCTTGTCTCAGAATGGCAGAGTTGGAAGCCAATGCCTAGGAATGGGTTACTTGTACAGAGACCAGGGTTGTTCAAGAAGCTGCTGTCATATGCTTTGTTTTCAAACTTGGTTGGGATTTTCCCAGTAAGATGATTGGAAGAAAGGTTGAGAAAGGTGAGAGTCAGGAGGCCGATTTCAGGTGGGATTTCACCGGAGAGTTGGTTCTCCGACAGGTCTAGCCCTGAAAGGTCAGGTAGATAACCAATTTCAGCCGGAATCATGCCAGAGATCTGATTTCGGCTAAGGTTTAGGAAATTCAGCGACTTCCAAGACACTATCTTGGATGGAAGGTGACCGTCAAATAGGTTTCTGTCGAGAAGAAGAGTAGTGAGGCGAGGTAGGGCTGTTAATTCAGAAGGAATTGGACCGGATAATTGGTTATTGCGTGCATCAAACACCACCAGGTTCTTCCAGGAAGCCACTCCAGCTGGAATATTTCCATAAAACATGTTGTCTCTGATCTCAATCCGAGAAAGATTCCACCCCAATTCATCAGGCAGCTCACCTGTAAATGAATTGTGGCTTATCATCAGCCGTGATATGTTCACTAAAGTCCATAGACCACTGGGAACGTTGCCTGAGAGCGAGTTATTGTAAACCATGACAATTTTCAAATTCCTGCAATTCCCAAGGGATTCAGGCAATTCCCCACTGAGCTTGTTATCAAAGGCCACCAATCCTTCCAATTTTCCACCTGCGCACAAGTTCTCTGGAAGCCTTCCGGTAAAACTGTTGGAAGCTACCTCAAACGCTTCCAGCATTGAGTATCGCCCGAAGTCTGGAGGCAGTATACCGGACAGATTGTTGCTGAACAACCTAACGTCTGTCAGGGCTGTTAGATTGCCAATGCTTTCTGGAATCTCCCCTGTGAATTGATTGGAATACAAAACCAGAACTTCCAATTTGCTTAGCCTTCCAAAATCTTCCGGGATTGCCCCAGATAAGTTGTTCTTAGAAAGATCAATTCTAAGCAAATTTATGGCCTCAATTGTTGGGCCAATCTCCCCAGAAAATTGATTTATTTGAAGGTATAATTCGGTCAAATTTTTCAACAGAAACAAACTGCTTGGGATTTTCCCACTCAAATTGTTTGAAGACAAGTCCAAGTACTGGAGTGCAGTCATTTCTCCAATCATTTCCGGGATTTCTCCGATCAAATTTGATTGGGCCATCCACAGATACTTCAAATTCTTCAACTTAGTGAAATTCAGAGGTATTTCCGATGGCCGGAAGTCGTTATAGGCCATTCCTAAGTGTTCAAGTTTCGACAAATTACCTATTTCTGGCGGGAAAGAACCGTTGAACTGATTTTGGGTGAGCCTAAGAAACCTCAACTCCGGTAATCGCCCAATTGCAGCCGGAATATCGCCAGAGAAGTTGTTGCCGACGAGGAAGAGGAGATACAGCCGAGGTGACAAGCGGTCAACATCCGCCGGAATGGGGCCAACGAAGTAGTTTTGAGAGAGGTCCAAGTACTCAAGCTTGGTGCAGTTGTACAGACCTGTAGGGAATCCACCAGGGATGTAGTTGAGTTGGAGATCAATGGTTGTGATGTTCTTCAGGTCACAAATGAAGGGTGGGATTTCGTTGGTGATGTTGATGTTCACAAGAAGGATTCCAGTGACAGAGCCATCCTCTGCACATTTAATCTCCGGCCATGTGCAGTAGGATGAATTGGACGAAGTCCAGTGATCGATGGCTGGTGGATTATGCCAGTGTTGCTTAAGTTTCAGTAGGATTGAGAGCTCCTGATCACTGGCCTGAGAATTCCCATAAAAGGTTAAAGAGAAGAGGAGGATAGAGAGGGTGTAGAAGTGAAATTGGACAGAAGGTGGGGGTGTTTTCGACATTTTGGGACGTGGGTTTCAGAGGTTGAAGATGAAAGTGGTGAGCTTAAACTACCATGGTGATACACAGTGGGCTTCAGACTTGAGAGTCCAGGGTAGTAGTCGTAGTAGTATATGTGTGTCCAAACACACTGGAACTTGAAAACAAGCAGCTGAGTTCAAACCATGGAAATTTGGAATCTGTTTTCCTTTCCATTCAAAGGGTGTCGGAAATTCTAGATGAAGTTTCGTGGGTGAAACTTCTACCAACCTTCTTCCTCAGAAGAAAGAAAAAATAAGGTTACAGAAACACGCAGAGAGAGAGCCTCTCCTCGTGTGGGAGCAAAATGATTTATTCTTTGATAATTTATGCTAAATTTTATTGAAGTCAATGGAAAAAAGTTAAAAAAACTTCAGACGGTGTGCAAGAGCAGCCACATCGTAGTTGTTACGATGAAGATCTCTTTTCCCTGCATCACGTTTTGACAATTGGCAGGCTGCACGTAATTGGAAAAGTCAATCAAAATTGGCTTCTTTTTCCTTTTTTTCTTCTGTTGTCAAATGTTTTAGCACGCCAACGTGATAAATACACAAGGACGTGGAGCATGGCGTTCAAAATATGGCATTGGACTGAAATTGGGAAATTTTCTAGATGAGCACGCCATTGTTGAAGGTTCACCCTGAATCCATGCCATCATAATTTCCAAGTCAACACTTCATATATGAAATAAATTTGATTGGTGGAGTTTGCAGTTAGAAGTCAGATTCTTTACCTACCTTCCTTGCTTTTTTTTTCTTTCTCCTTTTATTTCTTTTTGTTCGTGGAAATGCTCCTTTTTTTTCCATGTTCTAAGGCCTGTCAATTGTCATCAGTTCAATGAATTGCCTTCTTGTTTCCCCATTTTTGAACTGTGAAATGACCACGTGAGTGTACTCAAATTCTGGCTGCTGGTGATTGTTTGGAAAAGTTGTAATTTCACATAATTAAAAAGAATTCGAAGATAAAACATTGGACTGCAATATGGCCACAAGCTTTGTGGGGCCTTGTTTAGGGGTCCATTGGCGCTTGTCATGAAGTAGAATCCATGGCATTAATTCCTTTCTTCCAAAGAGAAACTAAACTGGGTAATACAAATAGGTCTGTTTTAGAATTATTCAAACTTCACACTTTCACTCTACTCCAATCCAGATTCAATTGAGATCTCATTAGAAGGGTTCCAGGGCTAACACATGGGCAGAGACCTGACTAAGGTGGTGTTTGTTTTTTGGCTGAATAGAGAAAGCCAAAATATTTGGCTTATTTTGGCTTTCTCTATTCAACCAAAAAACAAACACCACCTAAGTGTTAGAAGAGAGAGACACTTTATCTCTCTTTCAAGCTACTCCTACCAGCTCAATCTGTTGGGTACATTCAGCACATGAGGAAGGCACCAAAGGTGGAACACAAAGAAGGGAGATTTGAAGAGTGCATAGAAAACTTCAACCAAAACAAGATTACCTTCAAAATATTAAGATTGTCGGTTATACCAGTAAGTTAATTAGCATTGACAAGTCAATAATGGAGGAAATTGGCATTTTGGGCTCCTTCATAACATTGAAAACTGAACTACAGTTTGAATTAAAAAGGAATTTCAAGGCAAAATGATTGACAATTTGACACAAGCAAAGTAAAAGAAAGTTAACCTAAACAAGAATTTAAAGGCTGCTTAAAAGTTGGGACATCAAGTGCAACATCTAAACAGATGGTTTACGTAAGTCAGCCTCTGGTAACAGGAAACAATTTTATTTCTTTAATTGGGAATTAAGGGAAACTCAGCAGAACTTTTTTCTTGTTGTAACTTGTTTGCTCAGATATGAACATTTCTAGACCATGCTTACAAGGTGAAAATCCTTCAAGAGAAGCTAAATAATGATATTTGCTTACAAGATTAGCTTAGTTTCCTTTCAGACACATCCAACTGATTAGAAAATGGTAAGCAAACAGAGTGATCTTTGACCAGATCAAGGAGACTATTCAAATTTGGCTCTTGACATAGATGCTTTGTATCATAGTTGACTCTTTTGTCTGCCAATCAAAATGGTTGTGACTACAAGTCCATGGCCATCTTTCTAGAAAGTTGGTGGGTAAGCATGAAGTATGTCAGGGTGGTTGATTGTTGATGATCCCGGAAAAATGCTTCTTTTGTTTTTTTTTCTGTATTAGATGCCGAATCCTCACTAATATTGAGGTTTTCCGGTTCAATTTTTAACACCCACTTGTTCAAGACCAAGCATGGCCATATGTTATTCTCTTCCATGACCTAGAGTCGAGCAAAGAGAAGATGCCTGTGGGCCTACCGGTAAAAGTGACGCAACGAAAGTTTCATTTTTGAATGAAGTTACACGACACAGTTCTTATTTTATTATTAGTTTACTCAAGAGTTGTTCAATGAATCTGTTGATTCAAAATCACGGTATGGGTAGATGCCAGGGACATTCGGAATTTCATATCCGATGACACTTTTTTTGTTGGGGATAGGAATGAGGTCAATTATCTCATATATTTTGATATTAAAAATCATAACGTTTGGGAAATCATTCCTGACTTGGGTTCAATTCTGTTCAGGAGCTTCAACACCATCTTCACCCTCCAATGACAGACATAAATTCTACAAATAAGTTTTTTTTTTTTTTTTTTTGATAGGTAAAATAAGCAATTAAATTAAATGTGCATCAAAGTATACAAGGACTAGGACTATACAAAGACTGCCAAAAGACAAGCAAAAGGAAAATAGCCACAACCACCACCACCCAATACAAAACCAAAGCCCTAACAACCTAGTAAAACAGAAAGCTCCCAGATGACCCTCTTCCCTTCTCTGCACCTGAACCCAAGAAACTTCCCACTCCTTGGATCCTCACCATCGAACTGACAACAGAAGCACTTTGATCCCTAAAGCTGTCTAGAAACATCCTTGTCTTTGGCCCTTATGACAGACAACCTTCTGCTCCTTACCCAGCCAATAAAAAGGCTGACCCTTTTGGACTGGCTTGAGTGGCAAAATGTTGGGATGGAAGAGATTCCAAGTTAAAATTTCCAAGGGGAAAAATACAAAAAAGGCAGCAGCAGGTATAAAGCATCTGAAATTCCTATTATCTTCAAGCTTCCTATTGCATGGTAATCACCTTCGGGCTTAAGAAAAATTAGTGAAACCAGGAGCCTAGGCCATACCTAGGTGATTAAACTTTTCTAGGTGAGGGACAAAGGAAGAGAAAAGCTTCTGTCTTGGTAAGTCAACACTAAAGCTTTTTTTATATTAAAAATGTGCAGAAACAGAAAGATTAATGTGCCTTAATTGAAGTACTGCAGCTCTACTTCAATCTCTTACACTCACTGGGAAAATAAATTTACAAGACACATGAGAAAAAATTTAAAGCAACAATTAATTTTAATAGTGTTTTTTTTCTTTTTCTTTTTTTTGATAGGTAAAAACAAATAGAATATAAAAAATATAGGTGCTAAAAGAGTGTCCCAAAGTATATTGGAAGTATACACAAAACCAAGAGAGAAGAGGAAGAAACAAAACCCATCACCTACCCTCACTTAGATCCTAGCCAATCATTAAAGCTAATTAGAGATAATGAGCCTCATCTACAAACACCCTAAACCAAAACCATGGATTACAAATGAAAAGCTTTTTCATTATTTGATTCAAAAGCTCCACATTATCAAAGACAATCCTTCCAAATTGTCCAAAAGATACATGAGGGGCAGCCTTCCAATTCTTTTTACGATTTCAGCCCAAAAAGGAATCATACCATCTTTCTAACTAAAGAAGATGGAACCCAAGACACTCCAAAGAGAGTAAAAAGCAGCTGCCCATAGAACTCTTATCTTAACACTATGGACAAGGGTGTGATCCACGGATTCTTCTTCATTATGACATTTGTTTGCCAGAGAACACCCCCCCTCCTCTGGACCTAATCCAATGTTAAGGCCTTCTCCCACATCACCATTCAAACAAAGAAGGTCATTTTAGGTGACACGCATGACCTCCAAATGATACTCATCAGAAACAAAATTGGGTCACCCGACTCCAAAGCATAATAGGAGGATTTGACCAAAAACTTACTGCTCTTCGACTTTGTCCAAACCACCCTATCTTCCTCATCCTTGTACATCCTTTGATCTTGAAGCTTCAGCAGGAATTGCTCCTAATTTTAGTGTTAATGCTCGCATGATGCCAAATTGGATGCAAAACCAAATAGTTCTCAGTCTTGGTAATTGGGCATTTGAGATTTTAGGATTTAGGAAGCCAAGGTGTTGATAAAACATGACATGTTGTAAGAAGGCCCAAAAAAAAAAAAAAAAAAAATTTAAAAACATGTCATGATGAGTAATAGTCACTCAACATTTGGCTCATCATATCTCTAGCTTATGCTTTATAGTAGGGTTTTTTCACAATAAGTAGGATGCAACATATCATATCATAATGCATAGTCATCATCCAGCATCAATATACAGAAAAAGATAAAAAAAAATTCTTGTTAAAAATTCCATCTTCTTGTTACATAGGTTTGGAACCTTTTCTTAAGGAAACAGAATAGCAGCATTCATTGATTCAGAAATGATTATTCGGCTTATCCTTTAACAATGTCCCTTGGACTGCAATGTGCATCAAGCTTGATATCAAAAAAGCGTAAATAGAAAAGCTTGACAAGAGGCCATAAGGCCTAGCTCAGATGACAAGGGATTGAGGATGTTCCAGGTTTGATTCCAGGCAAAAAGGAAAAAGGAAAAATAGGAAGTAAAAAAAGGGCTCAAGAAGAAAGCTCTTTCTCTCTTATGTTCAGGAGCATATAGGAAAAAACCCAGTGGGTTCTCTTCATCTTTACCTTATTAGCTTAGACTCTCCATTAGCCCTCCAACCATGGATCCTAGTAACAAGCAAGATGTTCACTCAACCATGTTTGTTAATGCACCAAAAGACCATAGTTTCAAGGTCTTGTAAAATTACACTATATACTTGTGGCCAAGGCCGCAAAGGTGCATCTTTTGTGGGGGATTGCAGAATCAGGTTTCATATGAGGCTTATTTTCCGCCACCAGCATGACCTAAGTTTAATAACTTGAAAAAAGTTCCAACATGTGGGTTCCCTTTCGATACCTCCTCTGGAGTAAGCCTCCTTTTTTTGCTAGGTTCTGTTTAACACGTCTTTATTTGCCTATCAAAAAGAAAATTCCACCATGTGTATCACCAATTACAGTCCCTTTCATAGACAGGTATAATTTCTTTACATGTATCTCTACTCGCGCTTCCTTGTGCTCTTCTATCTTCTATATTCTCTCCGTGCTTAGAAAATCCATTTTCACTACATAATAAGATCTTATGCTCTTAGTGGCTTAAGTGTCCAACCCCTATATGCAATATGGACCTATAAGAAAAAAGAAAAAAGGAGAAAAAGAAACTTCTGCCATATCTAGAAAAAAAAAAAAAAAGCAAAAGAAACCCAATACAGAAGAAAGATCTAGCAAACATTTATTGTACTCTCAATTAAAAGATGTCCAAAGGAATTACCAGATTGTTTATCAGAATCCATACAACTTGAATTAAACCAAGCAAGCACCCCATTACACTAATAATAGTAGAGCAAGATCAAATTCTCATACTAACCAATCTAAGATGAAGGAGGAGAAGAAGGTGGAAGAGTAACGTTATTAAGACGCTCAAGCGTCAAGATAAGAGCTTGGGTACCCAAATTGCCCTCCCCATGAGCCTTGAGTGAGAGATAGAGCTGCTGAGCGAGTGCCAAACCAGGAAGAGAAAGCCCCATTTTTTGACACTCAATCAAACATATCCCCAAATCCTTAATAAAGTGATTCACAAAGAAACCAGCCTCGAAATCCCTCTTCAAAATCCTACTCCCATGCAAATCCAACGACTTTGAGCCGGCAGCGCCGGTGGAAATTGCGTTCAAAAACAAAGCCACATCGAGACCAGACTTGTAAGCATACATCATCCCTTCTATCAGTCCAAGCATAGTCGAAGCTATGGTGATTTGGTTAGCGAGCTTCGCGTATTGCCCTTTTCCAGGGCCACCCATGTAGTTAACCTTGCCCAGATGGGAAAATAAGGGGTTCAGGCGCCTGACGACGGACTCGTCCCCGCCGGCGAAGATAGCAAGGGTGCCGTTCTTGGCGCCCCGGTCTCCGCCGGAGACGGGGGCATCAACGGAGAAGCAGCCCTTGGAGGCAGCAGAGGAGGCGATTTCTGCTGCGAGTGAAGGATCAGAGGTGGTCATGTCGACGAGGACTCCACCGGGGCGGAGTCCAGATAGGGCGCCGGAGGAGGGGTCGAGGAGGACTGAGCGGACGTCGGAGGGGAAGCCGACTATGGAGAAAACGACGTCGGATTGGGAGGCGAGAGCAAGAGGAGAGGAGGCTTGGTGAGCCCCCATGTCGAGGAGGGGTTGTGCCTTGGAGATGGTGCGGTTGAAGATGGTTACAGTATAACCCGCTTTCATCAGATGAGCGCACATCGACCGCCCCATCACGCCGGTTCCAATCCAGCCGACGCGGGTGTTGGACGGTGAAACGGGCTCGGCGACAGCAGCGGTGGCCATGGATCGGCGGAGATGGGCGACGATTGAAATGGAGGTGAGGGGGATTGTGGTGGAGGGGGAGTGGGGGAGGGGGAGTGGGAGTGGGAGCAACAGCTTTAGGAATGACATGATCTACCCTTTCCTTTTTAATTTTTATTTTTATTTATCGTATTATCCAATGGTTGAGACCGAGGGGCAATTTTTAGGTATGATTGTCTTTTAACGGTCTTCACATTCCGATGATTTACAAATCTATGTACTGACGATAATCATTATTTACTTAAATATATAAATAAATATTTTTTTTTTCTACTTCAATTAAACATGAATTATGATAATAAAAAAAATTATTTTCCTACCGTATATTTAACTGATGATAAAATAAGATAAGATAAATTATCGAAATTGATCGGAGAAGTAACGAGATATATCATCCTTTTTTTTCTTTCATGTTTTTTTAATATATAAATATACATACCTCATACATAAAAATACTAAAAAATATTTATAAAATTCATTAATTCATAAATTATTATTTTTATATGTTGAATAATATAATAAAAAAAATATTTATAAATTTTAAATATTTTAATAATAAATATTGCTAAATGTAATACAATTTTCATTTTTAATAAAAAATATATTAGGATATAATATAAATTTTATTTTAAATAAATATAGAAATTTGAAAATAAAAACCATGTTAATAATATTATTGATATTTTCAATTGATAAATTCTTCAAATATTCTTTATATTAATTATATATAAACTTTGAATATTTGAGCTCAAATATGCATTTTATATGAAATCTTAAACCCATTTATAAGAAGGGGAGACCCTTAAACACAATCATCCCTATTATTTATGGATGATGTGCATGGTTTGAAATTTTTATAATATTTTAAGAAATCATTTCATTTAAGCATTTGATTCTTTTTGCTTCAATTTTTTTTTTTCCAATTTCTACTATTGTAAAAAAAAAAAAAAATTGGCTTCCCACCTCTTCAATCAAATTTCTTACACCATTATTGAGATCTGGAAAAATGGCCCCCCCACAACATGTGAGCCCTCTCATTTTGGCAGAATACAATTATTTGGTTGGAATTTAAAATTTGTAATTAACTTTCTTTCTAGTTTTTTGGTAATTTTAAATTTATAAATACATGGAAAATAATTTCATCTATAAAAATAATCCTTCAATTTTATAGCAAGTAATTAATAAGGGGGGTCATATCTTTCCCACTTTCCAATTCTAGAAATATATCGAAAGACATTTTTTTATAAAAGATTAATTTTTGAATACCAAGTGGCAAACAAAGATTGAAAGGAAAAAAAATGCTAAAGAATCATTTTTCTTAGTTTGACTGACATGAAAAATGGTAAGGAAAAAAAATTAGGAAAGAAAACATTGAAAAAAATATATTTAAACATTTTCCTTGATTGTTGTGTTTGGTTTTTTAGAAAGTGCAAAAAAAAAAAGCAAAGAAAAATAATTTTCTCATATTTAATTTCACTATAAATTTTTTAAAATAAAATTAAATATAATTAAAATTAGTTAAAAATTTGTACACTTTAAAATTATTTAATCCTTATATAATAAAATAAATTAAGTGAAATGAGTTTAAAGAAATATATAAAAATAATTAATTAATTTTATCTTTATTTTTTATTTTTCTTCTTTTTTTTTTCCTTTTATTTTCCCTCAAATCTTCCGAAACCTAACATAGACTATTTCTAATTTCCAAAAAATACTAGAAAAATAAAAAGAAAATACTAGAAAAATTAAAAAAATATATATCAAAAAAAATAATTTTCTCATCGTAAAAAAAGATATAATAAAAATTAAATTTAATTAAAATTAATTTAAAATTTATATATTTTAAAATTATTTAATCTTATTATAATAAAAAAATAAATAAAATGAATTCAAAGACACCTATAAAAATAATTTATTAAATTTATATTATTTTTCATTTTTCTTTTACTTTTTCTCTTTATTTTCCTCAAATTTTCCATAACCAAACATAATCTAATGCAAAGAAAAAAATGTAAACAAAGACATGATCTAATGCTGAAAAATATGACAGATTACAAATAATATATTAATAAGACAGTTCCTTTCCATATATACTTTTTTAATTCATTATAATCCAGTTGATTAAAAAGACTAATCTCAAGAAAAAGAAAAAGAATAATCTATATGACTGAGTCTTCAAGAAGACTCTGGTCCTAACATATTCTTAAATCAGGATATGGGTTTTTTCTCGGGAAAAAGTATTACGAGGGCACTCAGATCACGCATGGAATGGAATCCCGTAACCAAAAAAGAAAAATGAAGAAGAAGAAGAAGAAGAAGCTTTGATAATATTAAGACATTTGTGTAACCAACATTCAGACCTTCTGTAACCACCATTGCATTCCATCCCTGATGGATTTCACTTCCACCGAGTCTCTGTGCCTCCGCCTGTCAGCCTTGACATGATCAAAATATGTAAACAAGACAGAAAGCAAACTTCATGATTTCTGGGAACCCAACTATATAAGCTGTCTAAATTCTTAAAGACCAAATTGTCATTCCCATCAGACTTGAAGCTGGAATATGCGATGGACTCAGGAAGTCCTGGCCAATTTCTCATTACACGCCAGTTTCCAATGTTATGACACCTATCTGAGTAACAGTGCAGCTTATATCAGCTAGCCTATTCAATCTCAAAAGTTCTCAGAATTAATGTTCATACATGGAAGATTGAGATTTTATATCTGACGGTCAATCTAACACCACCACTCCATTCCTCTAGGTTTAGCCAGTAGTGTAAACTGAAGTCCCTAAACATGACATAAGCAAACTTGAGAAACACCAACAAGAACAATATCACAGTCGAAACATTTCCACCATGAGCATTAATGCAAAAATTGAACCAAGTACTTCTTTTGATAGGCAAATGAAAATCTTTTTAAAAGACACTCCACTAAAAAAGGGTTAAATCCAAGTACTGATGATGTTAACCCATCTCAAGAACAAGTCCGAACCAACTTTTGGATGCAATTTGATATAGCACCCACTGTCAAATTGAAAGTTACATTCCACCAACTGTTCTACTCGCTTCCATGTGTATCACCAATTACAGTCCCTTTCATAGACAGGTATAATTTCTTTACATGTATCTCTACTCGCGCTTCCTTGTGCTCTTCTATCTTCTATATTCTCTCCGTGCTTAGAAAATCCATTTTCACTACATAATAAGATCTTATGCTCTTAGTGGCTTAAGTGTCCAACCCCTATATGCAATATGGACCTATAAGAAAAAAGAAAAAAGGAGAAAAAGAAATTTCTGCTATATCTAGAAAAAAGAAAAAAGCAAAAGAAACCCAATACAGAAGAAAGATCTAGCAAACATTTATTGTACGCTCAATTAAAAGATGTCCAAAGGAATTACCAGATTGTTTATCAGAATCCATACAACTTGAATTAAACCAAGCAAGCACCCCATTACACTAATAATAGTAGAGCAAGATCAAATTCTCATACTAACCAATCTAAGATGAAGGAGCAGAAGAAGGTGGAAGAGTAACGTTATTAAGACGCTCAAGCGTCAAGATAAGAGCTTGGGTACCCAAATTGCCCTCCCCATGAGCCTTGAGTGAGAGATAGAGCTGCTGAGCGAGTGCCAAACCAGGAAGAGAAAGCCCCATTTTTTGACACTCAATCAAACATATCCCCAAATCCTTAATAAAGTGGTTCACAAAGAAACCAGCCTCGAAATCCCTCTTCAAAATCCTACTCCCATACAAATCCAACGACTTTGAGCCGGCAGCGCCGGTGGAAATTGCGTTCAAAAACAAAGCCACATCGAGACCAGACTTGTAAGCATACATCATCCCTTCTATCAGTCCAAGCATAGTCGAAGCTATGGTGATTTGGTTCGCGAGCTTCGCGTATTGCCCTTTTCCAGGGCCACCCATGTAGTTAACCTTGCCCAGATGGGAAAATAAGGGATTCAGGCGCCTGACGACGGACTCGTCCCCGCCGGCGAAGATAGCAAGGGTGGCGTTCTTGGCGCCCCGGTCTCCGCCGGAGACGGGGGCATCAACTGAGAAGCAGCCCTTGGAGGCAGCAGAGGAGGCGATTTCGGCTGCGAGTGAAGGATCAGAGGTGGTCATGTCGACGAGGACTCCACCGGGGCGGAGTCCGGAGAGGGCGCCAGAGGAGGGGTCGAGGAGGACGGAGCGGACGTCGGAGGGGAAGCCGACAATGGAGAAAACGACGTCGGATTGGGAGGCGAGAGCGAGAGGAGAGGAGGCGCGGTGAGCCCCCATGTCGAGGAGGGGTTGTGCCTTGGAGATGGTGCGGTTGAAGATGGTTACAGTATAACCCGCTTTCATCAGATGAGCGCACATCGACCGCCCCATCACGCCGGTTCCAATCCAGCCGACGCGGGTGTTGGACGGTGAAACGGGCTCGGCGACAGCAGCAGTGGCCATGGATCGGCGGAGATGGGCGACGATTGAAATGGAGGTGAGGGGGATTTTGGTGGATGGGGAGTGGGGGAGTGGGAGTGGGAGTGAGAGCAACAGCTTTAGGAATGGCATGATCTACCCTTTCCTTTTTAATTTTTATTTTTATTTATCGTATTATCCGATCAATGGTTGAGACCGAGGGGCAATTTTTAGGTATGATAGTCTTTTAACGGTCTTCACATTCCGATGATTTACAAATCTATGTACTGACGAGAATTATTATTTACCTAAATATATAAATAAATATTTTTTTTTTCTACTTCAATTAAACATGGATTAAAAATAAATATTATTTTTTTATCACAAATGATAAGATAAGTTATCCTAATGATATTTATATCTTATATTGATTGAGATATATCATCCATTTTTTTTTCTTTCATATTTTTTTAATATATAAATATACATACCTCATAAATAAAAATACTAAAAATTATTTATAAAATTCATTAATTCATAAATTATTATTTTTATATGTTGAATAATATAATAGAAAAAATTTATTTATAAATTTTAAATATTTTAATAATAAATATTGTTAAATGTAAATACAATTTTCATATTTTTTGAATAAAAAATATTAGAATGTAATAAAAAAAAATATTTTAAATAAATATAGAAAATTGAAAAAAAAAACCACATTAATAATATTATTGATATTTTCAATTGATAAATTCTTCAAATATCCTTTATATTAATTACATATAAACTTTTATTATTTGAGCTCAAATATGTATTTTATATGAAATCAAAAACCCATTTATAAGAAGTGGAGACCCTTAAACACAATTATCCCTATGATTTATGCATGATGTATATGGTTTGAAAATTTTATAATATTTTAAGAAATCATTTCATTGAAGCATTTGATTCTTTTTGCTTCAATTTTTTTTTTTGTTTCCAATTTCTACTATTGTAAAAAAATTTGGCCCCCCCACAACATGTGAGCCCTCTCATTTTGTCAGAATACAATTATTTGGTTGGAATTTAAAATTTGTAATTAACTTTCTTTCTAGTTTTTTGGTAATTTTAAGTTTATAAATACATGGAAAGTAATTTCATCTATAAAAATAATCCTTCAATTTTATAAAAGCTCGATTTTATAGCAAGTAATTAATAAGGGGGGTTATGTTTTTCCCACTTTCCAATTCTAGAAATAAATTGAAAGACATTTTTATAAAAGATTAATTTTTGAATACCAAATGGCAAACAAAGATAAGTAAGGGTATGTTTGGTCCCCGGAAATATGGCTGGAAAAGGGAAAAAAAATGCTAAGGAATCAGTTTCCTTACTTTGATTGACATGAAAAATGGAAAGGAAAAAAAATTAGGAAAGAAAATATTGAAAAAAAATATTTAAACATTTTCCTTGATTTTTTCCTTGAGACTATATTTAGTTTCTAGAAAATACTAGAGAAAGAAAAAAAATTATCAAAAAAAATAATTATCTTATATTGGGTTTAGCAATAAAAAAAATTATATATAATTAAAGTTAATTTAAAATTTATATATTTTAAAATTATTTAAAAATAAGTAGAATGAATTCGAAGATAGGTATAAAAATAATTTATTAAATTTGTATTATTTTTTATTTTCTTCTTACTTTTCCTCTTTATTTCCTTTCTTTTGCATTTTCCCTCAAATTTTCTTGAACCAAAGATAACTAGTGGAGAAGAAGAAGAAGAAAATGTAAACAAAGAAGTGAGCTAATCCTGAAAAATATGACAGATTACAAATAATATATTAATAAGACAGTTCCTTTCAATATATATTTTTTTTAATTCATTATAATCCAGTTGATTAAAAAGACTAATCTTAAGAAAAAGAATAGACAATGCTTAATATCATTTAGAAATAATCTAAATGACTGAGTCTTCAAGAAGACTCTGGTCCTAACATATTCTTAAATCAGGATATGGGTTTTTTCTCGGAAAAAAGTATTACGAGGGCACTCAGATCACGCATGGAATGGAATCCCGTAACCAAAAAAGAAAAATGAAGAAGAAGAAGAAGAAGAAGCTTTGATAATATTAAGACATTTGTGTAACCAACATTCAGACCTTCTGTAACCATCATTGCATTCCATCCCTGATGGATTTCACTTCCACTGAGTCTCTATGCCTGCGCCCGTCAGCCTTGACATGATCAAAACATGTAAACAAGACAGAGAAAGCGAACTTCATGATTTCTGGGAACCCAACTATAAGCTGTCTAAATTCTGAAAGACCAAATTGTCATTCCCCATCAGATTTGAAGCTGGAATATGTGATGGTCTCAGAAGCCCTGGCCAATTTCTCATTACATGCCAGTTTCCAATGTTACGACACCTACCTAAGTCACAGTGCAGCTTATATCAGCTAGCCTATTCAATCTCAAAAGTTCTCAGAATTATTGCTCATACATGGAAGATTGAGATTTTACATCTGACTGTCAATCTAACACCACCACTCCATTCCTCTAGGTTTAGCCAGTAGTGTAAACTGAAGTCCCTAAACATGACATAAGCAAACTTGAGAAACACCAACAAGAACAATATCACAGTTGAAACATTTCCACCATGAACATTAATGCAAAAATTGAACCATGTACTTTTTCTTTTGATGGGCAAATGAAAATCTTCTTAAAAGACACTCCACTAAAAAAGGGTTAAATCCAAGTACTGATGATGTTAACCCATCTCAAGAACAAGTCTGAAGCAACTTTTGGATACAATTTGATATATTCAGCATAAGCACCCACTGTCAAATTGAAAGTTTCATTCCACCAACTGTTCTACTTCAGCAGCATTACGCAAATTAAATCCAATCTACTTAAATAATTAACCTATAAAGAGTAAATATTATCCAGAAACAAATGTACGCTTGGGCACCAAAAATTTCCAAGTTCTAAGCAAGAAAATGAATGCATGCTTGAATTGAATGAGGATGCTAAGCACATATGTTGCAGTTTTGCATATGGGACAAGTCAAATTAGAAACATAAGATAACAGAGATTCAACTTATATATAAGGAGGCCTAACTTTCCACAAGGTGGAAAGACCTGTTTGTGGAACATCAAATTATAGTATGAGGGGAAAAACCTCGTTGAAGATTTGAATTCTATGGTTGAATCAGGAACTGAGAATGCTAATTTTCATCGTGACCCAAACTGAGCCAAGGTTGGGACTGTCAGGAATTTCAATCTTAATGAGGTTAAACATGGTTATTTTGAGGGAAGAAGAAATAAATGGTTTTTCCTTCCCTGGCTAATAAAGGATTTAGCTTAGAAATAACTCTAGCCCATCAATAGAAGGATTCTGAGTAGGAGACAGGTCTATGAGAGCTTTCGCCATGGCCTATGGAAAGGTAAGGAAGATGGTAAACAGAGTAGCAACACACAAACATGAAAGTGTGCCCTAGGAGACAGGGTTTGTTCTCAGGCTCATTGTTGTGTCAATTACTCTCACCTTTGGAAAGAGAATTTCGTCTCACATATGGATCTGGGCAAGGTCTCCTCCCTCTCCAAACCAAACTAACCCACCCAACCATGAGAATTAACACACACACACACACACAAACAAAAAGGTCACTAAAAGGTTCTCTCGTCTCTCCCCACCCCACACACACACCCAACTATGAGAACTAACACACCCACAAAAAGGCCACAAAAGGCCTCCCACACACACACAAAGGGTCACTAAAAGGTCTCCCACCAATTTGAATCAAGAGATCATAACACAAAATAATCAATATAATCAGTTTTGAGCCACCGATGTTGTTTCCCTTCCCCCCATGGATTGAAGCATACAAGAGAACAATGGTTAGCAAGCAACCTAGTTCTTTTATTCTCCACGAGAGAAGCAGAACTAACAAAATTTTCTAATTTCCTTTCACAGTTTGTGTATCATAAATATGAAAAGAAATCAAAATAACATTGACAAGGCCTAAAGAAAATATATGAATCAATAAATAACACTTAATCACTATTTAACTTTTCTCAAAATAACCTCATCTAATACCAAAAAGCATTATTATACAATCCTATAACTATATTCTATATGATGGAAACAGCGAAAAGAAGTTGATATTAGATTTCAGAGGCCAAGTTCATGATAACAGATCCTAGCAATAAATAAATTTCAAATCCCTCCTTTGGTCTTTTACCAG
This sequence comes from Vitis riparia, assembly GCF_004353265.1. Taxonomy (NCBI): domain Eukaryota; kingdom Viridiplantae; phylum Streptophyta; class Magnoliopsida; order Vitales; family Vitaceae; genus Vitis; species Vitis riparia. Next base: position 17,312,144 of record NC_048441.1, on the reverse strand, counting down.
AAAAAAGACCTCAAAACCCCATAATTCACTTGTACTCAAAACTTGGCATCGGTGTAGGCGTGTCGAAGCTCTCCAAAATCTCCGTCTTGCTTCCACTATTCGCAGCCGGTTCTTGCTTCTTTCCCCCGCCAAACAACCCTCCAAACCACGAACTTGAACCAGAAGAAGGCTCCGGCGCCGGTGGCGCAGGCGGAGTCATGCCAGGTAACTGACCCATCGGATATCCGGATACGGGACCGGGAGTCATGCCGGGCACGGGCTCTTCCATCGTCATTGGAAGATTTTGAGGAGCGCTCAGGACCTTGTTCAGCATGATCCCAGCTCCCTCAATGAGACCCAAGAGTACGCCGCCGAAGATGGCCGATCGAGTGGAAGCGGCTAATCCCTGACGCATCTGGAGGAACCCGCCGGTCGCGGCACCAGCGATGATAGAATTCCAGGGATCCTCCTTCTGGCGGACGTAGACCATGGTGCAATCAAAGGCGGAGAAGAGGCCTCCCCAGACGGCGAAGCTGCCACCAACCCGCGGCGCGTTCATCCTCACGGCTTGGGAGCCGCCGATGAGGCGCTCGCCCTTAGGGGAGTTGTAGATGCCCTTGAGGAAGTGGAAAGCCGAGCCGCCGACCGCGCCCATGCCAAAGGCGCCGCCGACATCGTCGAGGATCCGATCGGGACAGGGTTCCCTGGACGTTTCCGGAGTGCCCATGATGATGAGAGGAGGGCTTGGTGTGCGATTTTTCTGATTTTGGGCTTTAGGGTTTTGGGGTTAATCGAGAGAGTGAGAGCGTTATAGAAAGAGAATCGGTTGTCTTTGAGGAGGGGTAGACTCGGTAAGTCTTATAAACTATGGCACTTACATTTTTAGTGATTCCTGTGGAGGTTTTGTGACTTTTAATGTCGTCCTTTGATTTGTAGAATAAACATGATATTCTCAATTCATTTTAGGGTTTAATCTACATAATTCTTAAATTGTGATTTTATACTAGAGTGTTTTTAATAATGATTTTAAGAAGTGTTTTTAATAATTTTAATACTTAAAAAATAAAAAAATTTAAGTGGACTCTTAATCTTTGTAGATACCATTTGGATTTTTAATAATTTTTTTAGTTATTCATAAAATGAAGAAAGTGAAAAATAAATATGTAGATATTATTTGCATATTTTCATAATAATAAAAAATTAATATTTTGTATATAATATGATATATAGATCATTTTTAATTCTAACATACCATAAAAAACAATTATGTAGATATTATTTATATATTTTTATAATAAAAATAATAATATTTTGCATATGATATGATATGATATACAAATAATTTCTAATTCCATTGTATAACTAAAAGTTATATATAAAATTTTTATCTGTAATTATATAGCTAAAAGCTATCTCAAGCTATTATCTTATATATTTCATATTATAAAAAGTATGACTTATAGTTTGAAGTTTTATAAAGTTATATATTCTCATTATCAAAAGTTATGCAGAAATTATGTGAAATAATTTTTTTTAATACATGTATATATTATATTTATTAGTCGTGTGTTCATAATATCAAGTAGATTTATTTCTAATATATCTATCTCATATATTTTACACATATTATCACATGATGCTTCAAATGACCCTCCTCATGAGCTTATATAGGAGGTGGAAAACTTCTAAAGACGCCTGAAGACATCTACACTTAGCTACAAAGTGAAAGAATATGGAAGCTTCTAGAAGGGGGTTAGAGATGTCCACACATCTCTAAACTTGGCTAGGAGAGTATTGGAATAGTGTGGAGTGTTCTAAAATCTTTCAAAGTCATCTTGTACATAGACTAGTGTAGAGAATTCTAAATTATTATTGAGTTGTAAGGAACCCTCCAAGGTTTCAGAGAGTTCCATTGGTACCTATAAATAGGTTAAGGTCTCATTTGGTCAAGACACCTCCTTAAAACCACCTAATAACCTAACCAACCAAGTAAATGAGTTCCAAAGCACTTGTAAAACTTTCTTTAAGCAATAAAAGCTTTCATTTTTTAAGAATTGTTTACTACGCCTTCTAAAGCTTTTAAGTCGTGAGCATCTTAACCTATCAAGCTAAGTATTGAGAGTAAGACTGATTTAGCAAGATCAAGTGTCTTGACTTGTCTAAGTGTTGCACGAGTTTATGAAAAGACTAAATCCATGACAATATGTATCAGTTGATATTAATATATATCGAGTAAGCTTGACTATGAACTCCTAAAGGGATAAAATTATGTTAGTAATGACATAAAATTTCATGTAAATGATACTTTACATTCTATCAAATTCAAAAGAATCTGATATGACTAACATGGTCCTGAGGTAAATAATAATGCATCAACTAATTACAAGTCATGCAAATATATTATAAAACTAGAAGTTTTTATTTAGTGATTTGTTTATCTATATTTTTAAAGGGTAGTATGACATGTTTTGCAAATTATTATTTCAATGAGATAAATTTTCTCACCATTAAGAGGAGGAAGCTAGTTTTAGAATAACAATGTGAGAATTCTTAGAATTTTTTTTTATACAAGTGTTAATATCGATGAAGAATAATTAACTAACATAATAGTATATATACACATGAAGCATAGTAAAATAATTGAAGCAAACATTAATATCCTCATAGGACAAGTAGCTATTATAACTACAAATGAATGCAACAATCACTTGAAATGTAGTTTGTTGGCTCAAATGAATGCAACAAACACAAAAAGTCCTGAAACATTTTCAAACAAATCACATCCATTAAAATGCAGTTCATTCACTAAAGTGAAAAAAGACTTCTTTCATCCTAAAAAAGATAACAAAAAACTACTTAGTAAAAAACTACCTTTATTTCAATGTCATTAGTGCACTAATGTATGTTGTAGATTATACATGACGAGACATAATATTTTGTAAACTTGCTTCCAAGATAAAGTTTTACACCAACATGTCTACATAGAGGAAGAATATTGATATAGATATATATTATACTTTTTTTTCCTTCATACAAGTTGTCTCACTAAGTTTTATAGACAAAATTTTTAACGATACAATTGTAGTAGTTCAAAAGAATATTATATTATTTTTTCTTCATTAGGATTTTTTTTTCATAGGGTTTTTCGTAATAATGTTGTAACAATACATATTCTTATAATCATCCGATGAGGAGTATTATAAAATATGAGAATTTATTGAATTATGAGAATTTATTGATGATCATAAACAAATTTTTTTGGTGACTCTTTGTTAAAAAGAGAAACGTCTAATAAAATATTGATTCAATTTATTTCACAGTATCCTTTTTTTTTTTTTTTAAACATTCGTATTCATTTTTTTCTTCTTCTCATTTTTTTATTTTACAATTTTTTTTTATAAGAATAGTTTATCTTGCAAGTTTAGTTATTTCAATATCTTATGAAATAATTGAATTTTAGGATATACCATAAAAAAATTAAAGAAAAGCAAATATAGTTTTTGTCATTTTTATTTTAATTTGAAAAAAAATATAAAGACAGTTTTCATTGTGATAAGAGCTAAACGACGTCGTAGGTTACCTGAGCACGGGTTCACAGAGGAGGAGACGGCGCAGACTCGAGTCATGGTTCTGGTTCAAATATGCAATCGAGAACTTTCTCAGTATTCCTCTTAAACTTGTAATCAAGGTTAGATTTTTCTGTTTCTGAACTCCTTTACTTCAAGTTTTCAGATTCATCTTCTGGAAAGTTTCTCCTTTTAATTCATACCATGTACTGTAATTTCACAAAGTGCCAGGCATTTCCCTTGGCCATTAGGGTTTCATCACAGCCCATATGCTTCCGAAAATTCCACACATTGAAAACCCAGTTCTTGCCAATTGGATTTCATCCAAAACCCTCACAAAACCCCATTTTGGTGAAATGCGCAACCCTCTCATGTGGGTTTGGTTGCAAACCCCATGAGAACTCCCATTCGTTGAAATCCACTGGGATTTTGATTGAGTTGCATCATAAAGCCCTTGAAAAGGGCACAACAAGAAGACCCAGAAGCGTTTCCTGTGGATTTCGTCTCAAAAATGTTGTGCAAAGTTACAATTTTTTAAGAGGTAGAAGTTTTTCGAGTTCATATTCTGTGAGAGTTGTTGGGGGCAGTGCTGCAATGAGAACTGGGAAAGCACTTCCTTGGTTAACAGCAAAGGGAGCTAAGGAAAGGAAAAGCTCAGACAAAGTGGTGAATTTGAAAAATAATCAGTCTTATCGGGAGAAATCAGCTAAAAGGTCAGAGAAAGTGACAACTGCAGAAACTAGTCGCTCTTCCTGGGAGGAATCAGCAGAAAGATTTGGGAAAAATCACAGTTCAAGGGAGCTTCTTCCAAAAAATGGTACACTTAGAGTGGGGACTGAGGGAAGTAAGAATATAATGGTAGACATGGTAGAGAGTCAGAAAAATGGTTATATGGAGAGAGATGAAAGTGCTGAAGAAGAAATGGAGGTTATTGACGATCCAAGATGGGATAAGATTAAGAATAGGTATACGGAAACTGGGGATGTCAAAGGCAGATATGAGAGACCAGAATTACGAAGGTGGAATAAGCAGGAAAATTGGGGTAGAAAGACATGGAAAGAAGCTACTGAATCAACCATACCTAAGATTGTTGGTGAAGGAATTTATGGGGTTGGTCCTGTTCTCGCTGCATTGTCTGCTGGAAGAAGAGAATTTTATGCATTGTATGTTCAAGAAGGATTGGATTTGAGTGGTAATAATAGGAAGAAGAAGGACAAGAAAGGGTTTGAGAAGGTTTTGAAGCTAGCAGAAAAAATTGGTTTAAGCATTAAAGACTTATCAAAGCATGATCTCAATATGGTTGTTGATAACCGACCCCATCAGGGACTGGTGCTAGATGCTTCTCCATTGGAGATGGTAAAAATAAAGGAATTGGACCCTGTTTTAACTGAGGGAGAGAAGGGTCCCTTATGGGTAGCACTGGATGAGGTTACAGATCCTCAGAATTTGGGGGCAATTATTCGGTCTGCTTACTTTTTTGGAGTTTCAGGGGTGGTATTATGTGCAAAGAACTCAGCTCCATTGAGTGGCGTTGTGAGCAAAGCAAGTGCAGGCTCCCTCGAGTTGATGGAGCTCAGGTTTTGCAAGAATATGATGCAGTTCTTAACATCATCTGCTGAAAATGGTTGGCAGGTTCTTGGAGGCTCAGTATCTCCAAGAGCAATTCCTTTGAATGAGATTTCACCTGGTGCACCCACAATTCTTGTTTTGGGCAGTGAGGGCACTGGGTTGAGACCTTTGGTGGAGAGGTCATGTACTCAGTTAATTAGGATCCCTGGAAACATTCCAGTGCATGTAACTGCAGGAGAAGTTGAAGATGTGGATACCTCAGAGATGGATCGTAGGTGCTTGACTGAAGACTTCCAGTCCTTTTTGGCAGTTGAGAGTTTGAATGTCAGTGTTGCTGCTGGAGTGCTTCTTCACCATTTGGTTGGGAATAGCTATGATAACAATTGCCTCTTAGGCGATAAGCAAGTCGATGCACTTCAATGAGATTCCGAGCCCTTGCATCAAACTATATATATATATATATGGCATTTGTAGGGCCCTCCTGTAAGTTTCTGGAAGTAGATCACAAGGTTTATTTTCTTTTCATTACTTGATTGATTGGAAAGAAGGATGATAACACAGGCCACTTAAATGATGGGCAATGTGACTGATTTGGATGAGATTCTATGATCAGCATCAACCTATTTCTTCTCAGTACTTAGATATGTATCTCAAATTACTGATTATCTTTCTTTCTTTCAATCTTTATTTTTCCGAATATAATCATTCCATCTGATTGGCATTTGGAGGGCTGATTCTTAGTTACCAAAAATTCAATAGTATAGATTGTTGCACAACTTTAAGTATCTTTGGCTCAGTAACAAGCTTAGATGAACAGAGAATCACAATTATGTGTGCACACATGAAATCGGATCAAACTTATTGTAAGATGACCTCATGGATATGCAGATGCTCGTTCCCTTGCTTTATTTTGGCTTGTTTTGTCATCCCTGTTACATTTACTGCAAATTTGGAGTCTAGATCCTGATGTTATTCCAAATCACTTCTTACCTATCAAGCTAGTCAAGTTTGCAAGAATGAACTTTGATTTTGATGGGTATGTCACAAATACCACACCTATCTGCTTTCATAGTTCTATTTTATGATGCTCTGCATAACTGTTCGTTCCCTGCAAATTTTGAGCCTAGTGACTGATGCATTGATTCATGTTCCAGTCATATGTGTGCAAATGCTATAACTTGCATGATTGTATGGTTGGACTCTTTATGTATGAAACAAATTGGCAAGTTTTGCATAAAAATCTAGCTGGATATTGGTATGAATATTATTGTACATCATTGCACTGTGGACTACTTTTTGCCTGTTTCAAGCTTTTCATGTGAAATGCTGAAACACGTGCTTGGTGGACCAAGCCTTTTTTTTCCCATTCATTTTTTGTGTTCTTGGGTAAACCATAGCATCAAAACCTCTAGCAACAGCTGTACTTCTGTTATTTTGGTCAAGTGTGTGCTCACTGTGCAGGTGTGTTTGCGGGATCAGAAATTCTGGAAGTAGTGAGGTTGTTTGAACTTTAAGAGCCCATATAATGGAGGGAAAGAGAGAAGAAAAAGAAGGAAAATCTGTCTCTTGTTTGTTTATAATGGAAAACAAAAAAGAAGCAAAGATATGATAAAAATTTGTTATATTTAAAACAGCAAAGATAGTTGGGGAAAGAATGGATGGAGGAAAATCATTCCAAACTTTTATTTTTTTAACAAAGGATTACCTTTCATTCTTCTATTTTTCCTTGTTCTCTCACAGATTCCAGCATCCAAACAACAGCGTAAGTCATAAACCTGCCAAAAGTCCTCATTTCCGTCAACAAACACAGAAATCCTTGATAAGAGCACCATCAGGGTCCATGGGGGAGTTTAAGGAATAGTCATTTAAGTGACCACTTCAGCATTTGTTCTACCAATAATTCTATGGGAAACCTCATTCCAGGCCAGGATGAGATGCTGCCTGATAACCTTCAATTCAGCTTTTCTACCCTCAAATATTCACAAATTTAAAGTTAACCTGCCAACCAATGACCCTACCTGTCCTAATTAGCATACTTCACTTGCTGGTCCTAGTTTTTCATTAGAGAAATCACCTGGATGAGATGTTGTTACAAGAACTTGAACATGTATCTCAGATGTGAGTGTGTCTATATGTGAGATCCATCTAATACCTATTCTACGAGACATGGTTGAATGTTCAAAACCTTCAATTTTCCCTCTTCAGTAGGTGTAAAAAATGAAACATCTTCTTGTGGTGCGTGCCTGACATTTGTGCTTCTTCACTCATTTTTAATCTGTGTAACAAAAGAGCATAAGAAATTTGGAATGTTAGCATGAATTTGTCCCTTTCATTCTCTGCTTGCCCATATGTTGGTCCATATTTTGACAGCAGGTGTGCCCATTTGGCTCAAGATCATGACAGAAATGCTGCAAATGTTTATCATAAACTCAAATGATGTGGTAGAATGCAAAAAACACAGATTGGCACTACCAGTGATGCTGCCATCCATGGCCATCTTTGTGTTCTAATCCCCATTTCTGCAATAAGTTGTTTTCTAGCTGAAGGGTAGCAAGGCTTATATTGTTGTGAGAGAAATGCAGTGTCTGTTAATCAGTAGAATTGCTTGGTAATTGCAGTTATGGCCGTCCATCCCCAATTGAAATATGATTCATTCTCTCAAAGATTGACCATTACAGATATTCTTTTCCCCACATGGAGTTGCAGTCGATACACGGTAAACAATGTCTGCCATTCCACTGGTCAATCTCCTCAGATGCCATTGCAGGTCTTACTTCTATATCCAATCTGTTTCAGACCATATCTAGAGCATTGGGTCTCAAGGAAATTGCAGAGACTTCATGGGTGGCCAACAACCATTCAAACATGAAATGCAGGTGTAGGTCAAAGAAAGGACCAGCGGGCTGAGACAATTATGAATTATCCTAGACCAGAGACACATGGACCATCATGCCACGTCCATTTCAGATGAAGAATCCAAATTTCCAGTAATGTGCCACATGGGGTCTGCAATCATCTTTAGATGACGTGGCCCCTTGAAGCCAAGCTGGGCAAAAGCATGTGGGAGAAGTCATATCCATCTTCCTTACTTAGCTCAAAGTCCCCTTCTGCATCATCACCTTTCATATCCAAACCCCCTTTTGACGAATGACAACCCATTTCTTCGAGGAAACTTCCTTCTTTCATTTTCCTTTTGAAAATCACCGATTCATTTTGGAATATCCACGAGGGCTTCAAGAAGATTCCTATGACTGCAATGGATAAATATTTAAAACAATTTTTTAATTTAATTTTGGTAGCGTGACGTGTGCAATCTCTCCTCAAAATTAAATTGTCAGCGTGTCCATCTGCCCATTGGATGCCGCCATGGACACTTGAAATTGAACAAGAAAAATTTTGAAAAACTTTAAATCTAAGGAAATTTCACATGGATGCATGTTCATTCCTTAAAATGGAGCTAAAAACCATTTGAATGTTGTAAGATTCAAATGTAGTGGTCCCCACTGGGCTTTGTTTGATTTCTTCTAAGATTGACATACCTAATTTATTAATTATTATGCTATATTTTAATAAAATAAAATAATATATATATATATATATATATATTCTTAAATTAATTATTAATCTATTTGACAAGGGAGGCGTGCCGCCAATTATGATCGGCTTCCATGCCCTCCACAACCATGATGATTGATGGCTCACTATTTCCACGGATTTATTCACTAATGCCACTTTTTTATATTTTAAAACATAGGAGTGAGGAAATATCAAGATAACTTGTTTGGTGATAATTTTAAGAAGCGTTTTTAATGTTTTTAATACTTTAAATTTTTTATTATTCAAGTGTTAAAAATATTAGAAACGTTTTTTAAAATCACTTCTAAATCCACTTTTATATTAATAATCTAATTATTACATTATTTTATCATTTAATAAAAATACATTGAGTGTTGGTTTTTAGGTAATAAAATGCTAAAAATATGAATGATTGAGTTTGTATTTAAAATTAAGTGTTTGGAAGTATTTTTAAGACAAAAATAATGATGATTTTGAAAATTTTAAATCTAAATTCTTGTATTGTGCTCAATTAAAAGATTATTATTTTTAAAAATATATAAAATAGAGATAAATTATATTGGATTATTTGTTTGATTGAAATGATAGTTAGTTTCCATATTGAATTATGAATAAATAGAAAAAAAAAAGTTAATATTATTTTCCATTTAAAATTGTATTTTAAATGTTCTTATTTTATTAAATAAGGATGGAGTCATCGAAAAACCAAATTTGGATATGATTTTGATTATTTATGACACTTATCCTTATTCTATACACTTCATATTTTCCATTTCTAAACATATAAAATATTAATAATTTTTTTTAAAAAAAAACACGATAACTTTTGAAAATTTTTAATGGTAAAAAAATTTAAAATTTGAGGTATAATTTTTTTTTTAATTCATAAACACTTTAAATAGCTTTTAAAAATCATTATCTTAAAAAGGTAGGTTTTAGTCTTATATAGAAATTATTATCATGAAATAAAGGGTATATCCAAAAGATAGATAACGTTTGTATATAAATTCAAAGAAGTGATTTAATAGTGGGTTTTAACTTTTAAATATATTATATGAAAAAAAGGATTTCTTTTTTGGAAATATTGTTTTAATTTTTTTTTAAATGTTCTAAATATTTTAAAAAGCTGCTACAGATTAAAAATGTTTTTATGAGAATCATTTTCAAATAAATTCGAAGTAAAATTTAAAAGGTTTTTTTATTAAATTGAAATTAAAATGTGTTAAATTATAATATTAAAAATTATCAAATTTGAATCAATTTTCAAATTAAATCAATCATTGTTATAATTAGTTTTTTGAAAATACGAGTCTAAAAAATTTAAAATTGATTTTCACATATCTATCAAAAGAAGAGCTTTCAAGAATTTTTAAAAGCATTTATAATGAAACCGCTAAAATTCTAAAATTATTTTATCAAAATCATTTTCAGATGAAATCGAAGTTAAATTTTAGGAAATTTATATTTAAAAATGGAGTGGAAACGTGTGACGTGTGGAATCATAATATTAAAAATTATCAAAATCGAGTCAATATTCAAATCAAATCAAAGCTTGCCTGGGAAGGTTTGTGTTGTGTTTATAAAATATATATGAAATTGAAACTCCTCCCTCTCATAATGGAAACAGGGGGGCGTGGGACCAGCAAAAAGTGAGGTGGAAATAGCCCACCCCCAGCGCAGAAAGGAGCTGTAATCAAAAGCGACACCAAGTGAAGATCCCAACCTAAGAGCGGCATCTTCTCCAAAAGATCCTTCACCTCTCCGCACGTGACACCTCACACGCTCCAATTTCTCAGACATTTACCTATAAATAACCACCGTTCCAACTGTCTCTTCTCTCTTCTCTCTCTTCTCACAATCCTCTCTCTTTCTCTCTCTAGCGGTAATAAGGAAAAAAACAAACGGATGGTGAATCTTTTACTGCAGTAAGAACGGAAAAGGGGAAAAAAAAACCTGGGCTGTTCGAAATATAAAATTACGCGGTCTCTAGCATTTCGCCCTTTTCTCTCTCTCGCTCTGTTCCTTCTTTCCATGGTGATCTGAGGCGGAGGTAGAGAGGGACTGTAGTTGAATTCTAGGGTTTTGGTTTTTTTTTTCCTTCCTTCTCTTCTTCTCTCTGCTCCCTCATTTGCCCTAGCGCGCAATGGGAGAGACGGTGTCGGCATTCGATTCGTATCTCTTCTCTGCCAGCAGAGCTTGTTGCAGTCCTCTCGCCATTTTTATCCAGATCCAGGTTCGTTTTTTGTGACTGTTTTTTCTTTGTTTTCGTGGTTTGGATCTGAGTTGTTTTGTTGTTCGGACAGTGGGAGAAGAAAAGAAACCCAAAATTTGAATCTCGGTTTTTAAATTTTTTTTGCAAGTGAGTGACCGGATTTGATTTCTTAATGATTGAGTGGTGATTCTCACACTGGAAAGTTTTGAGTTGTTGTTCTTGTTAGGTTTTTTTATTTTTATTTTTATTATTATTGGGTGACTTTTGAGTTTTCTGGATGTTAAAGGTGTTTGTTTTTTCAATCATAATCGGGTTTAGGAGTTTAATTTATTATAACTTTTATGAAAAGAAAGTTTTGTGCGTGGATGATAATAAGGAGGTCTGTTGCTTGATTTTTGGTCAGAATCGCAGATGTCGGTACAGAGAACCAGTCCGAACGGGGTTCAATTTTGGGTTTTTGGACCTTATATCTTGGAATATATTGGATTCCTTAAGGTGGGGTTACGAGAAAATCATTAGGTAGTGAATGGCTTTTATCTCTGTAAATTTGGCTGGCTTAGACAAATAAGATTCCTTTGGATATCTATTGGCTACTGCAGTTCTATTTTGATTTCTTATAGTGTGGAATTTTAGGGAGTGCTCATCTCTACAGTTGTAAGAAGAACACTGCACCATGTTTTTGTGTTCATTATCCGTTTGAGATGCCCCATTAGAGAGAGTTAAAATAACTGTTTACCCACCCTAGCATGGCCATTGGAAAATGCATGAAAGGTTTATGGTATGAGTAGCTTATCCATATTATCAAAAACTGGCGTATGCCACATTAGATAATTCATTGTGAACCTTGTGTGGTATCATTGAGTGATTCGATTGGGAGCTATTTACGTAATGGATTTATTTTTGCTGCATATATGTACCTTGTCTTATAAGCACAATGCTAATTATAATAACACTATTTAATCAACAAAAAATTATAATCTTATATCAATCTTGGTTCATTGTGGGTTATATATATATAATATTTGTTTACCTATCAAAAAAAAATATATGTAATATTTGTTTAAACATTGTGTGCTATGTTTTAGTGGCCCTTTAGGATAGTATTATCACAGTGTGGTCATGTATGAATCTGAGTTTTTCTTTGTGCCACAGGGATGCGTAATCTGCTTAACTCTTGCTCTTGGGTGGGCTCTTGCAGCTTATGTCAGGTACCAAGAATTGATGACCAGTATGGAAATAGCATGGCTTTTAGTCTATTATTCATTCTCTGTTATTTTGATACAGAAACTTACTTTTTTTTATTTGAGATATCTTCAAATATTTTCTTCTTCCCACAGGAATAGAGAGATCAAGCGAATAAAGGATAATATGAAAGGTGGGAATAGCTTTGCATTTCTTTACCATGATATCAATGACCTTGAGCACTCTAATCAAGCTAAGCTTCCAAGAGTGTCAGTTGTTATGCCTTTAAAGGGATTTGGAGAACATAATCTACACAACTGGAGTAGTCAGGTGAGATTCTTATGGGATATACTCCTAGCAAGCATGCTTCCTTCATGCTGTTTTCACTGGAAACAAATAGAGAAATTGGATTCTTTCACCCACAACCCCCCTGCCATCCCTCTTTCTTCCGCTTTGTGCCTCTTTTTTTTTTTTTCATCAGCACTAATCTAGTTAGTAGCCACAAGGATGCTGGTTGCTTTCTTTGGGTTGACAGTGTCAAATTTGTTTGAACTATTTTTTTGGAAGAATTGCCAATTTTAGTCATTATATATTGGAGTTCCAGATTTATCTCCATTTCTATTTTAAATGTATAGTTCTCTGTCATCAGTAAACACAGGTAAAGAATTCCATATTGGGGATCACTAGATGTTTGTGTGGTAGTAGTTTTTTGGATTACTATATGCTTGTTTTAACTGTTCTGAGTTTCTTGGAACTGATACTTTAGACATTTGGACTTTGTTCCTAAATTTTATCAGCTAAAAATTTATAGTTATTTTTACTTTTAAGTTTATTTATTAAGTTTTTCCATACTTTAGTTCCCATTAAATGCAGGAATTTCTATGTTCACAAATGTTCATTACAATTTGATTCATGAATTACTAAATGCAGGTCACATCTCTGTATGGTGGTCCTTTAGAATTCCTTTTTGTTGTGGAAAGTGCAGAAGACCCAGCTTACCACGCTGTAGCTCGGTTGAAATCAGATTTTAAGGCATGCATTTATTTTTCTACCATTTCATTTTGCTTTACAGAAAGAACTAGACTCCTCTTATACACATTTTATGTGATGGAGGCATTTATTTGATATTTTTTCATCATGTCTTCCTTCATTGACTTTTATGGTATGTCTAATGGTCACAGGATGATGTTGATATTAAGATTGTTGTGGCTGGTTTGTCAACAACTTGTAGTCAAAAAGTTCATAATCAGTTGGTATGTAATAAGCTTATGGCTTCCCTCACTCTGCTGAGAAATATGATTCACTGTCCATTTTATTTACCAAAATCCACCTATTTTACTTGTACACTCTAAATTGAACATAGTTTCTCATTTAGACTGGACAATCAGTTGTATTGATTCTCATGTAATGTATCTATGAGGCACCCAACACCTGCAGTCAATAGGAACTGCACACACTCATATTTGTATACACCTGTTCCCTGTAATGGTTGAAGTATTTTTTCTAGAATCATGTAGTTTTTGTGCTTTATCATGTATATTCGGTTCTCTAATACAGGTTGGGGTGGATAGAATGCATAAAGGCAGCAAGTATGTATTATTCCTGGATGATGATGTCAGGCTGCATCCTGGGACCATTGGGGCCCTCGTTGCTGAGATGGAAAAAAATCCTGAGGTGTATTTATGCACATAAACTACCATGCCTTTTATCTATGTAACTTGCATTTTTATCTAATCTTGTTTGATATTTTTTCCCCTTTTGTGTTTTTTTTTTATATGTGTACTTCTTATGATTTTGGTTGGCATTGATTGGAATTCTGGAATGCCCTTTTAATGGTCTGATTTTGTTGGAGACGTGCAGATATTTATTCAAACCGGATATCCTCTTGATTTGCCTTCTGGAAGTTTAGGAAGTTACTGCATTTACGAATATCATATGGTATGCCACCATCTAGGCCTTAAACTTTCTTTTATTCATACACATATTACATGCTTTTAACTATAAATAAAGTTTTGTTTCTTTCATTCCAACCCGCTGATGTGATGTATTAAGGGAATTGAGTCTATCATGATATTGTTCTTGTAGTTATGTGCTATGTTCTAAGATATTTGGAAGAAAAATTATTTCTCTCATGGATTCCATATAGCAGAAAACAACAAAATGTGTTTTTTGACAGGCAAATGCCAGATTAATTTTAAAATGCATAACAAAAGAGAGTGCAACCTAAGCATACAGAGGCATGCTGTTTACAAAGGGACCCAAGGCAGAAAAAAGAAGGAAAAGCCAGAAATACTAGCATGGCCCTATGTAATGAATTCTAATGAAGACAAACAACCATTTCTCTGAAATTTTCTTAAACCACAAAACAGGGACTTAATAAAAGTCTGTTTTAGCATTGAATCCTGAAGCATGAACTAGAGCCAACTCTTATGACACAAGTCTTGGATTTTAAAGTATTATTGGCTGTTCCAGCTTTTGGCCAACCCCAAGTAGTTCTGGATAAACCTTTGTTGAGTTATTTTCAGTTTGATTGTTGATAAAAAAACTTGGAACTTGTGGCTGTACATATTGGTGATAGATCCTTCAATTCCTGAATAGATTGATTTGTACCTATTAGAGAAAACGTCTAGATTGATTTTTTTTGTCTTTTCTGATTTACAGCCTTGTTCGATGGGTTTCGCTACAGGTGGAAAAACATTCTTTTTGTGGGGAGGGTGTATGATGGCAAGTAGCTGTTGCTTATCCCTTTCTGAGTGGCACATGCATGAACTATGAAATAATGTTTTCTGATTGTTATAAATTATTTTCAGATGCATGCGGATGATTTCAGAAATGATAATTATGGAGTGGTTTCGGGACTTCGAGACGGTGGATACTCTGATGACATGACTCTTGCAGCAATTGCTGGTAATGCATTGATCTACCTTATCTTCTTTGCCAGCTGATTTCCATCAACTTGAAGTGTAATATTTTTGAACTACGATAGGTTGTCACATTTATTGAACCAGTTTATCTGTGGACCTTTATTTCTGCCTGTTTGATGTTATGTGTTTGACCAATAAAATGCTGGTTAACTTTGTCTACTTTTTACTTTTAACTCAGAGGACCAAACTCTAACCTTCTTTATGCAGTGTCATTTGACACAAGCAACTTCAGGACAATGTGAATTTATGCTTGTTTGGTTATTATACATCTACATATGTAGCTCTTTTCTTCTTGGAATGACAAACTCTTTTATATTTAACGTCACTTGAGATTGTCATTGAATAGTTGATGGCTGTATAGTAATTAAGATATGGTACATACTGGATATTTTTAGGTGTAGTTACATAACAGTCCTGTGTTGACCCCTTTTTTGGATGGCTCAAGGTTTTGTCAAGTTTTCTTTTCTTTGGTTAATTGATGGCTTTTTCATAGTCTATTTCCTTATTGAGATGGTGGTTGCTAATGTCATTGTGTCTTTACAGGGAATCATAAGAGGCTGATTACATCTCCGCCAGTTGCTGTCTTTCCTCACCCCCTTGCAAGTGATCTTAGTTTTCCAAGGTTTTTGATATTCCCTTTTCAAAATTTGTTTTTTCACATGGTATTCCTTGTTGATCTTTTCCCTTTTTGACTTGTGTAGATACTGGAATTACTTGAGGAAGCAAACATTTGTTCTTGAATCATACATTTCGAAGGTTAACTGGATTATGAATCGTGCATTATTTTCTTCCCACTGCTATCTATCGTGGGGATTTGTAGCACCCTACTTGATGGCTATAATTCACATTGCAGCAGCACTACGAGTTGCTTCTAAAGAGTACTCGCCTGAGGAAACAACCTTTGCTTCTGGTGGTGAGCACACTGCTTTTCCCTTTTAGGTAGGTTGTAAGTGTTTATTCAGATGAAATCATTGTGCGGGATCCTGATACAGGACAATGTTTACTGTCCAACCTTTTTCAATGCTAAAAATTAAATATTGTATTTAATAGCAGAGCCTCCAAAACTTAAGTCAGAATATTTAAACAAAATATGATGATTTTTTTTTTCTTGATTATAGAAACCCTCCCTTGTGTGATCTTTTGTCAGTTCATTCGAGGTGCTTTCTAATTTATTTACATTGGGTCGTGTGGGAGGTCAGGTTGGTTGGTGGCATTTGCCTAACTGGGAATTTAGTAACAAACAACCACTTCCAATGTGAATGTTTGTCTACATTATTTTAACTTTCTGAATTGTATATAACAATTTCTCTTACGAAGAGTATGTATGCATTAGGAAAGCACAAGCTAGAGAAGTCAACTGTTGATCTTATGCAATAACATTTTTGTTCTTACAGTTTTATAAACTTATTTCAATCAGGGTTGTTGCTGGTTAGCTCCCTTGCTATATGCACTATTGTAGAACTTCTGTCAATGTGGAACTTGACAAGGATAGAAGTTCAACTATGCAACATGTTATCTCCTGAGGCAACCCCACTGTCACTTGCGTCGTATAACTGGGGCCTTGTAAGTATCACTACTATTCCTCATAAAGTAGAAAGATGATGCTCTTTATTCCAGATGCACCATTTAGTCATTTGAGAGTTTGCAGGACTTTCTGTAAATACTCCAACATGTTATAGTATCCTTTAGTAATATTTTATATTATATAATACTTTTAAATAGCCTCTTACAATTGTTGAATTCTGATTCTTCATTCTTATAAGCATATGTGAATTGACTCTTGAAATGTAAAGTTGAAGAGAGTAAAAGAAATGTTGGATATGTACTCCATGAATTGAAGCTAGAATTCAATGTTCAAAGTGCCATTCATGATTCATCTTTTGATTTGACTAACATGATCATCTATCAGTTGGTGTGGCTAAGGATGGAGTTGAACAGATACTGGGAAAATTTAAGTGTGAATTGGGAAAATAAAAGATGTAATGCTTTGTTAAGAAATATAATAAAAACTGGCAGGCATTTGAAAAATAGGTTAAGATTATAAATGATACCTCTATGTCATTCAATTTAGTAGAAGCTTGGGGTTGTTAATATCATGATGATGCTGTTCAATAATTACTAATGTAAATAAATTGGTACTCAATTTGAGCAGGTGTTTATTGCATTGCTGGTGGATAATTTTTTGTACCCTGTTTCTGCATTCCGTTCACATTTGACTCAATCTATCAATTGGTCTGGTATCAGATACCACTTGAAAGATGGGAAGATAAGCAAGGTATGTTGACAGAGGCCTTTAAATCCTAAAAATTCAATTTTAGCTTGATATTTTTCCTTTGAAATGATATTTTAATCATTGCCACGGTTGAGGATTCTATGCATTAAATTCCAGTTCTTGATGATGACTGGCAAGAATATTTTATTTGCTTTTTCTTTTTAATAAATAAATAAGGGATTTAGGGTGTGGTAATGGACAAAACAGCCTTCTATATTAAAAATTTTAGTTAATTCTGTTCTTTGGTGGGGGTGGGAGCAAGCTAGGCAATTGTTTAGAACTTTTGGTTCTGTTGGAAGAATCGAAGATGTAGCTTCTAGTTTGTTGCATATGTTATTATGAAATCAAAACCACTAAAACAAAAAATTTATTGGTGATAAAACATAATGAGCCCTTTTCATGTTTCACTACTTTTTGAATATCAGTCATTTCTCGCAGAAGGAAAAAAAAAAAAATTAGAAATAAGCAATAAAACAAATCATAATTAGCCAGCTTTTTGTTTCACTTCTTCACCATTTATGTGATGCAGATTGACAGAGGCAAAGATATTGGTTCCAACTACACTGACCTGGGAGGAAAGCATTTATATGGTAAGAAAGGTGCCCCAACAAAAGTGTCATTCCTAAGCTCTTTGGCAAGAAGTTTGCAACAGTGGCACCAGCCCAAGAAATTCGATGTCTAGCAATGTATCCTACAAACAAGAAATTGTGATAATTTTATCTTCTTGGCCAGATGTGATGATCAGTAATGACAGCTTCAAGGGTAAAACTTTTGGCAGATCGCTTGGTCTTGCCTGGTCATCCTGGATTACATGCCCAATCCTTTATGGCATTGATAGATTTCAATATTCTAGGATCTGTCTCATTTTTTTTTTTTAATTCTTATTCAATCGATTTGATTCTTCAGCCCCACCCTACATGTATGGGCTGATTTTGTAATTTGTGCCTGTCATGTTCTTCTGTAATTCCTTAAATTCTTATAGGGGATTTAAATGCCAATGTAGACATTGAATTTGTGGAATTCCTGCTCTCTTGGAATCTGACTTAAGATTTCAGTTGTATCAATCCTGTAATTTTAGGCTTTCTGTTTTGTCTCATTTTCTCTCTTCCCCTACAATGGATGGTATTTGTGATAGGGTTGAATGTACCAAATCTGCCCCCCAAAAAAGGGCAAATAAAAAGATGTTAAATCATTTTATCAAGGATATTTTTAGTTCCCCATGGTTATAATTAGTAGTAATTTTATTTAGAGTTTAGAAAGTTTTAGAATTTTTTTAAAGAGAAGTTTTCAAGCTTTTTATTTTTAAATCATTTCTTAAGTTTTGATCTTAAACCCTCAGACTTCACAATTCTTTATTAGAAACTCTTATTACAATATTTTTCTATAAAATCTAGGTTTCTAATTAAAAAACAAAGGTCTCTGTTTTTTAATTTTTGTAGAAAAGTCTAATAAGTTACTGTCAGCCCCTTAGCCACTTGACCCGAATAGGGAGGAAAAGGCTCATGGGTAGGCCTTGCACCCATGAGAACCTGGACAGGGAAGCAAGGAGGGTCTGGAGGGTTAGTGGTTTAAACCCCAGAAGACAAGTGAGAAGGCAGAAGTCAAGTTTGACAAGCACCGCGCGCGCACCGCGGGCGAGCCAGACGAGCACCGCGCGCGCACCGCGGGCGAGCCAGACGCGCATCGCGCGCGCACCAAGGGCGAGCCAGGCGCGCACCGCGAGCGAGCCAGGCGCGCACCAGACACTTGTGGGCTACGAAGTGGGTGCAGATGGGGGTCGAGGGTTAATATTGGAAATTATTTTATTTATTAAATAATTCCATTATGTCTCCTCAGACATTTTGATGTCTCCTGGAGAAACTTTGGAAACGGCCCGTATTGCTCTTTAAGGGGGGGGTAGGTGACTCAAGGGGGCGCCGAGGGAGATCTTGAGCGCACCAAGGGGGCACCATGGCACGGCCTTGGGCGTGCCTAGGACACACGGAAGGCACTCGAGCGCACACCCACATGGGCTCAACGACATGTGAGGGTGCACCCCGTGGCCGCAACGGCACGGGGCCAGGGGCAGCCTACCTCCTTCCCGCGCAGGCACGAGGGCGCCTATCCTTGTGCGGTGAGCCAGCTGAGCAAGCCATGGGCGCAACGCCATGGTCTAGTGGGGCAGCAGCTGACTCGCATCAAGACATGCCAACTCACAACACAGGGGCGCAATGCCCTGTGCACCAAGAAGGGATCAGCCATGGGCACAATGCCATGGCTCGTTACATTGAAGCACCAGACCTGGTCAAGCTGGTCCGCGCATGCTGCCTAGTTCAAAGAGCCTTGATCAAGGCACATTGGTGAAGCACTCGGTCACAAGCGGCACCTTTGGGGGAAGGCAGCAGCTTGTTAGGAGGACTCACCAGCAGCTGAGGAGATGGGCTCAAGACAAGGTAGCTGGTCAGCTAGTCAGTGGCAGCTAGCTGGAGCAGCAGGGGACCAGGTCAACATGCAGCAGTTGGCTGAGGTGCTGAAGGCTTGATGCATGGAGGTGGTCCACGAGCAGGCCACGACCTGGAGGGTGGGTGGTGATGCAAGGCAGTTGAGGGCGGTTCCAGCCAGTTGCATAACCACCCAAATTGGCTCCATGCTTGGATTTTTGAAATTTGAATTGTAACTGCAGCAGTGTCTCTTTTAAAAGGGCACCTGCATCCTTGAGACGGGCAGAGAGGGGGAGAGAATTGTGAGTTTGGGTTCTCTGAAAGCTTAGGGGTGTAAGCTTGTTCTCTGACTCAGGGAGAACGATTTTGTAATCTTGTAGTTGAGAGTTAATACAAGTTGGGAAGGTTCCCGTATCTCTGTTGTCCCTGTTTTGGTTTCTTTGTTGTTGTCTAGTTCCTTATTTGTTGCTTAGTGTTGCTTTGGTTTTCAAAGTGTGCTGGGAAGGAAGGTTGGCTAAGGAACGGTCCTTAGCACCGCACATCCAAGGTGAAAAATTTAGGCCAAAATCGAGGGTGTGACAGTTACCATAGTTTATATTCCTATTTTCATGGTTTTATTTAGGCTTTTAGGGTTTTCTGAAACCCATGAATAAGTTTAATAGTTGTGAAATTCCACTGTCTTACTTTTATCCCATCCGAAAGAATCAAATTTATGATTAGATTATATCAAAATCAATATTAGAAGTGTTTTAGTATACTAAAATATAGTTTAAATTTATTTTGATAGTAAATTGAGCCTTTTTTTTTACTCCAAAATTCATTACAATATTTTGGGGAATGTTATTATTAGGGATATCACTTGGGAGGGTCACCTTGGTCTAATCTAAACCTAATTTTATATTTGGATGGATTAAACAATCATTTTTAATACTTAGATTGAGTTTGTATTAATATTTTTCAATTTAAACTTATTTCAAATTGGCTTGAGCAAAGTCCCAAGTAACCCGAGACTAATTTCAACCCGATTAAATATTTTTATAACATTTATAATTTATATTATCATATATAATAATAATAATACATTAATAATATATATATTTTAAATTTGTAAGGAAACTGATTTATTTTTACCTTGTTAGAAACATGGATATATTGTTTATTTATTTTTGTTATTATTTTAAAATATTATCTTACTTACAATTCAAATTTCAGTATAAATATAAAAGAAAGGTTTTTAAAAAGGATAATTTTATTCATATGAAGTTTTGGCTAAATACATTTAGTTTCGTAGGTTTGAAATTTTATTATATACTAGTTTTTTATTTTTAGTGTGAGGGGAGGTGATTCAAAATTAAAAAAATAATAATAATTAGAAAAATATTTGATAAAATTTCAAATTAATAGTGACAAGTTTGTTATCCCTTACCTAGATCCTAGGGATTGAAACCAAGCTCACCTGATTTTATGGTAGGCCAGGATCGTCCTACATTGAAATTTTGATAAAGGGGGAGGAGGTGTTCACAGTCTGTCAAACACTCATAAAGTCACATTACCCTCAAGTGAAAAATTATTCTCTAGGAATAGAATAAAGTTAAACAGGCATGGAATCAATCCACCTCTCCCTTCCTTTATATAACAATCAGTTGCCCAAACACAGAGAGCAAAAACAATAGAAATGGGCTGTTTTGGACAAAAGAAGTTTAAAACCCATCTCCTCCCCAAACCTCTGACTATGAAGAAGCTGCTTTTTCAGCCAACCAAGGGAACCTGGAACCCAAGAGTCTCAAGCAAGAACTTCTGCTACAAATTCCTGCATGTACTGTCCATCTTATGGAGGAAGGAGAAGCTGTGGAACTTGCCAATGGTGAGTTCACACTTCTCAGGATCTCTGATGAGAATGTTTTTCTTGCTACCATCATCAAGGTTGGGATGATCTTCAGTGGCCTCTAACAAAGGATGAACCAGTAGTGAAGCTTGATTCTCTTCACTATCTCTTCTCCCTGCCGATGAAGGATGGTGATCCTCTAAGCTATGGAGTGACTTTCTCAGAACAGCATGGTGGCAATCTGGGCTTGCTGGATTCTTTCCTGAAGGAACACTCTTGCTTTTCGGGTTTGTCATCCGCTCGAAACAAAGGTGTTGACTGGAAGGAGTATGCTCCGAGGATTGAAGACTATAATGGAGTTCTGGCCAAGGCAATTGGAGGAGGTACTGGTCAGATTGTCAAGGGGATCTTCAAATGTAGCAATGCTTACACCAACCAGGTTTGTTTTTAGTTATTTTAACAATGGGTAAGGAATCAAACTCAGTTTTTTCTTGAGTTGATGGTGGAAAAAACTATAAATGAAACTGATAATGTAACGGTCCATTCTCAACCGAGTAGATGTTGGCCTCAAAGGACCCTCAGATTCCTCTTAACTCTGTAACCGTTACAGTCCTTTGAGTTCAGAGCGAACAATATTTACATTACTAGGAGAATAATATTTACATGACTAGGAGAGGGTATCAAACATACAATGACATGGAAATTAATCCGAGGTTCTAGACTCTAGCCACTACACCTTTATGTTGAGATTCTTCATCAGGAATAGAATAAAGTTGCAATACAAGGATTGCAGTCAATCACCACAGCACAGCATCATCTGTAATAGTCTCCTTTTCATCTTTTTCTTTGGTGCCTTGTACCTTTTTCATGTTATACTGTATGCATAATTCACCTTGGTGGTTTTCTCAATCTAAAAACTGGGGGCAAAGCAGGTTCAAAAAGGAGGAGAAATGATATATAACCAAAGCTGCAGAGGAGAAAAATGGTGCCACAGCAAAGGGAGAATAAAAACAAAGGTGTGGGAAC